>NW_008663252.1:66652-69381 GCF_000695815.1 Acanthisitta chloris | reverse complement strand
ACCTGCTCTGGTGGGAGGTGTCCTTGTTCATGGCAGGGGCTTGAGGCTGGTTGATCTCTCAGGTCCATTCCAACCCCTAAAATTTGATGATTCTGTGATTGTTTGCTTATCCACAACAAAATACTCAAAATTCTGCAGACTCTGAAGACAAAGGTATCCAGCAGTAGACTCAGCTTTCAGAATTTCTCCAGCTTCAGTGCGCTCCTTGCCTTGCTCCTGCCCATTGTTTCTCAAGGTCAGGCTCAGAGTGTCTTTGTGTTGGATTGCTCCCAATTTTTTACCTCAGGCTTGCAAGACCATGCCCCTGGTCCAGCCCAATGCTGGGAAAGCAATGAACCCACCAGCTCCATCCTGCTAACCTGCCACAGGCATCTCTCCAGTTCATGATCCCTAAGGGATTTGACCCTGCATGAAAGGGGCTCTGCTCATTGCTCCTCATCCCAGAGCTATCTGGGGAACAGTCCTGCTGACAGCAATAATTAACATCTTTCAACAGAATTCAGCACCAAGAGTCTACCATTGTCACCAGTGGTGATTAAATGACATTTAAACAAACAACATCATTAGTGCAGACCTGTTTATGTACAGCCCTTGGAATGCTGCACAGCCATGCTGGCAGAGAGTTCCCAGCACTGGTGTGCCAGTGGAGGCAAACCAAACCCTAAGACAAGCCTTAAACTCCTCCATGCTGAAGAAAGGGATGTTTTAAAGAGAGCAGTATCACTGCTGTGGTGTCCAAGTTGCACACATAGGAGCTGTGGTTTTTCATGGCAAATAGCAGAAAGTGGCACTGCAGGCATGTCAGTAAACTTGAATATTCACATGGGGGTAAATACTTCAAAAAAAATGCAGTAGTTGCAAGCTCAGCAGAAAAAAAATGTGTCTTACTACAATTACCAGGGCAACACTGCCTTAGTTCTTAAAACCACCTGGAACAGAAATAAAGATTGCTACTAGGAAAACAGCAGTGACCCTTCACCCCTGCCTTTGAAAAGAAGTGGTGTTATATTTTCACACAACTTTTTCACTTTATGTCAAAAACTTCTGTCCCCTGAACTGAGAAAGTGACCTCTTCTGGAAAGACACTGCACTCAGTTTAACCCTGAGCATTATAGTCTTCTGTCAATCACTTCTTCCATCACCAGAGCAATGATTTTTCTACAATAACCTTGTCCTTGAGTCAATCCATTCTCTGGGTTTCACCAGATTGCATTTTATCTCTGCAGTTTCTTGAGTCATCATGATATATTTGGTATCCAGAGGTTTTGTGCTTTGTAATCCCTTGGCCCAGAGGCACCAAACACCTGAAGCTCTGCAGAGCCCCAGCACCCACACAAGGCTTGTTGCAAACCAACCAGCTGAACAAAACACCCTTTGCCATGACCAATATAGCAGCAGACCATGAATATTCACAAGTTATTGCCCTGGTTTTATAAATTATCTCCACCATAGCTGTTTCATGCAGCCTTGCATATGTGCTCTTCACTTCTGTCCCTTCTAGCTATATTCTGCAAATAGCTATCCAAAAACCTCAGGTGGTTTTAGCAAACAGGCTGTCAACGTTAAGCTGATGAAAGAGTGCATTGATTCAGAGGAAGAGGTGTTTGCTCTAACACATGGTGTTGTCTGCTGACACTTCCAACATGGGGCTATAGGGAAAAACCACTCAAAAGCAGTGACAGAAAAGACAAACTAATTTTGGTTCACAGCTGATGGGAGTTGAGCTGGGACTCAAGTCCATCACAGTGCCTCTATCACAGGGATCTGGGAGGTACTGCTCCCTCCCTCTCTGCCTCCCCTGGATGATGTGGTTTCTGCAGAGAGCAGGAGGCACTTTGGCTGAAACAACCACGTGGCTGTTTCCAGCTGTCACTGCTGCCACTTCAACTGGGATCTCAGAATCCCAGAATCCCAAAATGGTTTGAGTTGGAAGGGACATTAAAGATGATCTTGTTCCAACCTCCCCTGCCATTGGCAAGGACACCTTCCCCTAGACTAGGCTCAAGCTCCATCCAACCTGACCTTGAACAGTTCCAGGAATGGGACATCCACAGCTTCTCTGGGAAATCTGTTCCAGTGTCTCATCATCCTCACAGTAAAGAATTTATTCTTAATACCAAGTCTAAACCTACTTTCTTTCACTTTGAAACCACTCCCCCTTGTCTTGTCATTGCATGCCCTTGTAAAAAGTCTTTATGACAAGGATGAGCAGAGAGACCTGAGCATTAGCTCAAGTGTGGTGGGGGAGGAAAAGCAGCAAGAGAAAAACTTTGGGTGCAGCTCCAAGTAATTTTTTCACAAGGGGAAAGCGTGGGGGGCAAAGAGAAGCAGTTGCCTGAAGCAACGTTCAGGCTGGGGCTGGGGCACTGCTGAGGGACCAGCCCATGCTGGTGATTCTGCTGCAATTTATGGTGAAGGGTGCAGCCAGACATGGGGTCTTGTCCCACCCCCCCAATCAGCTGTGCCTGAAATAACACTGACAAGTTCCACATATCATCATAGGGAGTTGCCACTGCGCAGCTCCCTCAGCATGCACTCGTGTAGATGTATATATATGCACACATCCATATTCAATGTACACATTTATATACAATTAGAGCTCAGGCAGTATGCACAGTGTGTGTTTGTGTATTCATCTGCAACCAATCTTGAACTGATCCTTGTATCAGGGAGCCAAGGCCCCAGCACTTGCCAGAATTCTCACAAGTAGTTTACAGAGGGAGTCCAGA
>NW_008663252.1:29315-66629 GCF_000695815.1 Acanthisitta chloris | reverse complement strand
AGGAGGTGAGATGCTCATAATGGTCTCCTGAGCTTTGTGGGGCTCTGCTCCGAGGGAAGAGAGAGGCTTGTGTCTGAGGATGGGTAAGGAATTCACTAGGAATTCATCTGGGGTGTTTCTGGCATATGCAAGGGAAGGAACTGAAAGAAGATTAATTCAGTGAGGAGAGGTTAAGTCCGAATTAGGAAAAGCAGAGTAAGTTCAGGCACTATTACAGTTATGAACCTGCTGAGAAAGGGCTTTCAGTCTATGAGTTTGGCATTTGGTCCCTGACTTCTTACAATAAGTTAAACTGTCTATATGCAGAAAAAGAAATCCTAATTATTTTTAAAGCTAATCAGTTAAAATTCATTGCAGTTTTCTGTGTGCTTGGGCAGTGGGAGGGAAGGGAGTGAGAGAAAACTCTGAATGGAGTCACCTCTGGTTGATTCTGATTAGTTTTTCCATCAGGACAATCTCTCCATTCCCATCTGCTGTCACAAGAACCTGACAAACTGGGTTTGTAGAGAGAGAGTGAAATGATGTGATACAGCTATTTATTTAGAAAAGCCTGCACGAGCCTCTGAAAGGTCTTTACCAGTCTCACTGGGTTAGGTGCAACCAAAAAAATAATAAGAGGTGCTGATGGGAAGTGATCCACATGGATGGGACCCTGATCCTGAGCAAATGAATCTCACTCCACCTTCAAGAACTGGCTTAACAGAGTTCAGGAGGGACATTGAGGGGCTGGAGCAGGTCCAGAGAAGAGCACCGAGGCTGGTGAAGGGACTGGAGCACAAGTGCCATGAGGAGAGGCTGAGGGAGCTGGAGGTGTTCAGCCTGGAGAAGAGGAGGCTCAGGGGAGACCTTCTCACCCTCTGCAACTCCCTGACAGGAGGTTGGAGTCAGGTGGGGGTTGGTCTCTTCTCCCAGGCAACCAGCAGCAGGACAAGAGGGCACAGACTCCAGCTCTGCCAGGGGAGGGTTAGGTTGGATATTAGGAAGAGATTTTTTACAGAGAGAGTGCTCAGGCATTGGAATGTGCTGCCCAGGGAGGTGGTGGATTCACCATCCCTGGAGGTTTTCAAGCTGAGACTGGATGTGGCACTTAGTGCCATGGTCTAGTGACCACGGTAGGGTTGGACTGGATGATCTTGGAGGTCTCTTCCAGCCCGGTTGATTCTATGATTCCATGACTGTACGATCCCGAGCTCTGCCCTCGCCTCCTCCCCGCCCCTCCCGCTGCCGTCGGGGCTCGCCCCTTCCCTCCGCTCCGGCTCTCCCGGCTCTGTCTCCATCCTCTCCTTCTCCTCCCGCCCAGGTGGGTCGTGTCGCTCTCCCTGCCGCTATGTCCTCGCCGTGTCCCCGCGGAGCTCTGCCCTGGACTCTCCTCCTCCTCCTCCTCCTCCTGCCGCTGCTGTGCGCAGCCCCCGGTGAGTGAGCGCACACCTTCGGGATGGGATATGGGATGGAAGCATCACCCGCACGTCCTGGGCAGGGAAAAGCTTTGCTCTGGCATCCCGCGTGGGTGGGAACCTTCAGACACTCCAAAACTTGTGCGAGTTGGGTATCTTAAGGGGAGAGGAACTCTGTGTTAGGAGCTGCAGTGATAGAACAAGGGGTAACGGGTTCAAATTTAAGGAGTGGGAATTCAGGTTAGATATTAGGAAGAAGTTTTCCCTGTGAGGGTGGTGAGACACTGTCCCAGGTTGCCCAGGGAGGCTGTGGCTGCCCCAACCTTGGCAGTGTTCACAGCCAGGTTGGATGAGCCTTGAGCAACCTGATCTAATGGGAAGGTTTCCCTGCTCATGGCAGGGGTTTGAGGCTGGTTGATCTCTCAGGTCCATTCCAACCCCTAAAATTCTATGATTTTTTTTAAAAAGAGCCTCTCTGCCAGTGACTAAAGTATTTCAGAGCAGCTGAGCACTTGCAGGTCTCCTGTTGCTCTGCTGGGTTGTGGGCTAAAGCCTTGGATCCTGTCAGGATCAGCAGGATGACTGCTTTGATCTGCTTTGGGGCAGGCTGCCAGGCACAGTTTTGGAGCAGCTTGGTTGTTAGCACAGCCTCACTCAATGACCCAGTGCTCCCAGGGTTATCATGCTGCCCTGGGTGCTGGAACCAGCTGCAGAGGTCTGATGTCAGATACAATACGTGGCAAAGAACCTCAGTATCAGGGCTCCCTTGCCAAGAAGAGCTGATAAGATGATGCTGGAGTATCAGAAGCTTCTCTGTGGTGAATGTTGCACTCAAACATGGAAAGGGAAGGGAAGCACTGGGAGAAACTTACCTGCTTTGCAGCTATGACAAAAATACTTTTGGCGTTTTGAGAAATCTTTTCTGTCGTTCTTATTTTCTTCTCACTAAATATATGTGGGTTTTTTTTTATTTGCCTAGATGTTTCAAGGGGAAATAAGCTTAAACAGATGCTTCAGAAACGAGAAGGTAAGTAAAAAGACAGCAAAGTGCTCTTCTTTATTTTTCCCATGAGTCAGCTGCTGTTGGTCAAAGCTGCTGATGTGTTGTCCCAGGACCTCCAGCTCAGAGAGGGCAGATAGAGCACACGGTTCAGAGTCAGGAGCCCATGGCTGTTTTTCTGTGTACCACACCAAAACCTCCTGCACAGGCAGAGCCTGTGCCTGCATACCCATTTAGGACTTGGTATGGGCAAGGCTGGAGGCTCTGGTTATCACAGCCCCATCTGAAAACTCAGATTCCCAGATTCAGGCACCATTCCTGCCTTTTGCTCAGCTCACTGCACATCACCTACCTTTTCCAGGGTATGCATGGCAGCTATGGTGTTTATCAGCTTTATTCTGGGAAGTCACAAGCTTTTCCAAGGAATTATAATGCATGGAAATACTGCTGGCTCAGGTGCAGAGAAGAAATTGTGCAAACGTGGCTTGCTGGTGATGCCTTGACTTGTTCTTTTTGTCTTTTTGGCCCCACATGTGCTTCCTTTTTGGAAGACTGCTCTCTCTAGGAGAGATGATGAGCCCAGCAGTTAGATGCATAGAATGGCTTGTGGGTTGAGGGACGGGGGTGGAAAGAATGCTGACTGGGAACAAGCAGCACTGCAACAGATGAAACACCCCAGAAGTTCTGGTCACCTCCCTTCAGCCTGCTCTATGGCTGAGGCAAAGAATTTATATCCCCACAGAGGGAACTCACACTTTCTGCAAGTCTGTCTAATTTCTTTCTTTTTCTTTTTTTCTGGCATCACCCAGCACCTCCTGCTAGCCCTAAAATATGTGTCCCATTCACATCTGTTTTCTGGGTGTGTGAGTTCCCTACCTCACCATTCTGTGTGTAACAGCAACACTCCCTGCACCCCAGCAGTGAGCCATTTGTTTGTTCAGGTCACTGGGGACAGAGACCACCAAAGGGGAGGAGCTGGAGCATGCAGACAACATGGTTTAGACCAGGGAGAACTGTAAAGCTGTTGATGGTGAAGGGAATATGTAACCCCTTTAAGTCCAGCCTCACTCCCCTTTTCTGGTCGTGTGCTGAAGTGAGCAGGCTAAGGGCACAGTACTGCTTCCCTTGTGGGCAGCATCCCTCATGTGAGGCTCATTCATGGGACATTTGCTCAGCTGTCTCCCTTCCCAGCAATAACACCCAGCTTGAGCTCATGGGGAGTTAACAGTTCCCAACTCATCATCCCAGGGCAGCCTCCTGTTTCCCACGCTTGCTGTGACAACTTGTCTATCAGTTTTACGTCTGAATCTCCTTCCCACTGCAGTCCTTTGTCTTCTGCTGTGAGTCTGCCCAACTCCTAATTCAACAGTTTTCATGTCTCCACTTGACTTCCCTTCTGCCCCAGCCTCTTCCCTTGCATTCTCCAAAAATCCACATCCATGCCCATGTTCCTGATTTCTCCCTCATTGTGATGAACCCTTTGAAGCCAAAACATTCCTCCTACTCCTACACGTACTTCTTGTTTCACAGCCAGATCAATGCCATGGTTTATCATTTCTGTGTGTGGTCAAGTGCTTGTCAGTGATAGAGTCACAGAATTGTTAAGGTTGGAAAAGATCTCTTAAGTCCAACCATTTACCCCATCACAGCTGTGTTCATCACCAAACCATGTCCCCAAGTGCCACATCTACATGTTTTTGGGACACTTCCAGGGATGGTGATTCCACCACTTACCTGGGCAGCTCGTTCCAATGCCTGACCATCCTTTCAATGGAGGAATTTTTCCTAACATTTAATCTAAAACTTCTCTGACACAACCTGAAGCCACTTCTTCTCATGCTGTTGCAGTCCTCACATCCATACCTTTCAGAGCTGCATCAATTCCTCTAGCAGCCACAGCAAACTGCCTAGCTCTTAGGCATGGGCAGGCCAGATGACACATCTGTGTCTGGCAGGTTGAGGGCAATCCCATACATCCACCAAGAAGTGTGTATGAAAGCCTGATGGGCTTTTATATTTGGGACATACAGGACATTTGGTAGCACTCATTATTTGAAAGCTACCTTTTCACAAAACAGATTCAAAAATTCATCTTTTTGTCTGTGTATCTCTTCACCCTAATAAGTGTTTCTTCAGCTTCCTCAGATTTTTTCACTTCACCTCTCATGTTCATTCCAGTTTCTGCAGCTGCACCACACAGGGACCAGTCACCTGTTCTTCCCTCAAAGCACAAACACATCGAGTTTGGGTCCACTTATTTAAATTCCTCACTTAGCTGCTGTCTTTGAGCTCAGAACAGTATTTTGAAAATCCAGAAGAATGAGGGTAGATGAGAAATCCTATTACATCAATGATCCCTGGGTTCATTACTGTTACTGTGCTACAGTCATTGCACTGGCAAGCACAAAGGTGATGGCATGATGTGAGAAGCCTTTTCTTACTTACTGTAAGGAGGAACCTTCAGGCTGACCAAAAATTTCCTGGCATGCCTTTTGTGGGGGGATTTAATTTCAGCCCCTGTTGCTGCGAAGCCTGAGGTGTCAGTGAAAGAAAAGGCAGCCAAGGAGTTCCTGAGCAGCCTGAGACGCCAGAGGCGCCAGCTGTGGGACAGGAGCCAACCTGATGTCCAGCAGTGGTACCAGCAGTTCCTGTACCTGGGATTCGATGAGGCCGTGAGTATAAGGAGTGGAAAGCAACAGGGAGAAAAGAAGTCTCCAGGGAAACCTCATCGCAGCCTTCCAGTTTTTTATAAACCCCCAATTAAAGGGGGTTTGTTAAAAAGAGGAGAGTAGACTGATCCTGCAGCCTTCCAGTTTTTATAAACCCCAAATTAAAGGGGGTTTGTTAAAAAGAGGAGAGAAGACTGATCCTGCTTCTCTACTCGGCCCTCATGAGGCAACATGAATATTGTGTTCAGTTCTGGGCTCCTCGTGACAAGAGGGACATGGAGCTCCTGGAGCAGGTCCAGGGGAGGGCAAGGAAATGCTGAAGGGACTGGAGCACCTCAGTGATGAGGAAAGGCTGAGGGAGTTGGGGCTGTTCAGTCTCCAGAAGAGATAACTGAGAGGGACCTCATTGATGTATTCAAGTACATGAATGGGAAGTGTCAAGATGATGGATCAGGCTCTTCTCACTAGTGGAAACTAATAAAACAAGAGGGAACAGCAAAAACTGATGTACAGGAAGTTCCACCTGAACATGAGGAAGAACTTCTTCCCTGTGCAGTCACTGAGCACTGAACAGATTGCCCAGAGAGGTTGTGGATTCTCCTTCACTGGAGATATTCCAGACCCATCTGGACACAACCCTGAGCCATGTGCTCTAGGGTGGCCCTGCTGGAGTAGGGAGGTTGGACCAGATGATCCACTGTGGTCCCTTCCAACCTCATTGATTCCATGATTCTGTGACTGGTTTTAAACTAAAAAAAATAAAATAGGAGAATTTGATTATATGTTAGGAAGAAATTATTTACTCAGAGGGTGGTGAGACACTGGCACAAGTTGCCCAGGGAGGCTGTGGCTGCCCCAACCCTGGCAGTGTTCAAGGCCAGGTTGGATGAGGCTTTGAGCAACCTGATCTAGTGAGGAGGTGTCCCTGTGCATGGCAGGGGGCTGGAACTAGATAATCCTTAATGCCCATTCCAGCCCAAGCCTTTCTATGATACAGTAAGGCTTTCAGGGGTTGGTAGAGGCTCAGGGTGAGCAGTGGTGAGCCTGGATGCACAGCCTTCCGCCCAGGGAGGAGCTGCCCTGCTTCTGTTCACAGATAGTGTGATTTCTTCTTTGAAAGTAGCAAATGTCACACAGAAATATAAGCTCTGTTACTTGTTAGTGATTTCTCCTTTATTTTATTAGTAGAAAAAAAACCTTACATGGAGTCTCTGCCTGCAAACAAACTCATGCTTCATAAATTGCAATTGAACATATGAACAAAGTTTGCTTTGAGATTGGCCAGACCCAAAGCAATCATTTGTATTTTAAGGAACTTCCTTTGTCAGCCTCATGCTAATCAGCTTGCTTTTAAACATGCTGAGAAATCCACCCCAAGCTGGTTGTGACAGCATTCCAATTGCACTAACATTCTGTACCTCACACACACTTGTGCAGCTCCTGACCACCAGGAGCACCAGCAGCTGTGTCTCCACTCTAAACGTGAAAGGAAAACCATTTCATGTTCAGCCAACCTCCCTTCAAATGAGAAAGATAGAATCATAGAATGAACAGGTTTGGAAGAGACCTCAAAGATCATTGAGTCCAACCCTACCGTGGTCACTAGACCATGGCACTAAGTGCCACATCCAGTCTCAGCTTGAAAACCTCCAGGGATGGTGAATCCACCACCTCCCTGGGCAGCACATTCCAATGCCTGAGCACTCTCTGTAAAAAATCTCTTCCTAATATCCAACCTAAGCCTCCCCTGGCAGAGCTTGAGTCTGTGCCCTCTTGTCCTGCTGCTGGTTGCCTGGGAGAAGAGACCAACCCCCACCTGACTCCAACCTCCTGTCAGGGAGTTGCAGAGGGTGAGAAGGTCTCCCCTGAGCCTCCTCTTCTCCAGGCTGAACCCCCCCAGCTCCCTCAGCCTCTCCTCATGGCACTTGTGCTCCAGTCCCTTCACCAGCCTCGTTGCTCTTCTCTGGACCTGCTCCAGCATCTCAGATAGGTTTTTAAAAAGGAATTAATTTGTAAAAACGCTGGAGTGGAATCAAGCTCCGCAGTAGAATCAAGCTCTGCATGAAGCTCTACTAAATAGATGCTGAAATAAGGGGAAAAAAAAGTGCATTTAGTTGCAGTCCCACATGTAGAATAATTTCTACTTTTAATAAGAGGTAAAAATAGTTAGAGATGTTGAATGCTTGGCTTCTGTCAGCTGCATGAATACATTTAATGAGATTGCATTGGCACAGGCAAGCTGGAATACATTTTGGACCTTCAAGCTATGTGGATTGCTGAGAAAATGAATGCACTCATTTTTAAAGCTGCAACAATTAGAAAAATAATCCTTTGCTTGAGCTGAAATAATGAAGGGTACTGTTGTTTTTTAATTCTCCTGGACACTGTGTGGATAAAAGTCACTTTTTTTAAGAGCATGGCTATATCTCCCTCCCCTAATAGGAATATGAAGAATAGGAAAAGTACTTTTATACATCAGAAACTGAAGTCTGGGGGCAAATACCAAAAGTAATAAGGAAAAACCATGTAGATAAAAAGAATTCTCCTCCAAGTTCCTGTGTGCATTTCAAAAACTGAAATAAGGCCTGTTGTGGGATACAATGAATCCACTTAGTAGGTTTTCTTGAGTATTAAGACACGGTTTTAACAATGAAATAACTGTTTGTTCCAGCAAAGGACTTGGGCCATACTTAGCCATTGTGTATTTTGCAAAACTTTTTTTTTTTTTCTTTTTTTTTTCAAATCTGGGCCAAAAATATTTCCAAAGAGTCATTCAGATGGAAAGGCTTTGGCTTGGCAAGTGCTTGATATTCTTGCACAGGGTTTTTCCTCTGCTGTTGTGAGCAGAATGGAACTGCTTGTTGCTTTTCCATAGCTAGAAGGCTAACACCTTTGTTTTCACCCATGCAAGATGGGAGTGAGAGATCACAGGCAGAAAGCAAAACCCTGATGTACCTCAGTCAGGGACATCTCAGCTAAAGGCATGTGCAACAGAGAACCAAAGCTTTAGATTTTTAAGTGCAGAACATTGAAATGCTTTTATAGTCCACCATTGACAAGGCAATAGAACTACTGAAGATGCTTTGTGCACATTTTGGTTGCAGGAGCTCTCAGTTTGAGCACTTTACAGTGGGTCCCAGGTGGAACTGGGTATGGTTGGGTCCCAAGTGGGGCTGGGCAGGACAATTCCTGCACTCAAGATCCTGATAATCCCATAGAGAAGGCAGGTACAAGTCACAAACCCCCTTAGATCTAAAGATTTCATTTACACCAAATATGCAAAGGATCCAAAAAAAAGGCTGAAAAATAGTCCACCATTGACAAGGCAATAGAACTACTGAAGATGCTTTGTGCACATTTTGGTTGCAGGAGCTCTCAGTTTGAGCACTTTATAGTGGGTCCCAGGTGGAACTGAGTATGGCTGGGTCCCAAGTGGGGCTGGGCAGGACAATTCCTGCACTCAAGATCCTGATAATCCCATAGAGAAGGCAGGTACAAGTCACAAATCCCCTTAGATCTAAAGATTTCATTACACCAAATATGCAAAGGGTCCAAATTGCTGAAAGAGGCTCTTGCACCCTTTCTGTTTCATCTTTTTGTTGTCAAGTTTCAGGCTGGAAAGAAAGTATCTTTTTTCTTTTTTTTTTGGCAGAAATTTGAAGATGACATCTCCTACTGGACAAACTTGGGGCGCGCTCGGAATGAATACTATGGTGGACACTACCAGCATCACTACGATGAAGATTCTCCCATTGGCCCACGAAATCCACACTCCTTCAGGCATGGAGCAGGTGTCAACTATGATGATTACTAATGTCATTTATCCTATCCTGTAGGGCTGCATTGGGCAAGGCTGAGTCCTCCCTCAGTCAGCATGACCATGCTTTCCTTTTTCTACAGCAAGAGGAAGGGAACTGCCAGACTTTGATGATGACTTTTTGAAACTATCATTACTTAGTAGTGCACTCCATATAAAGTGTGATAGAAATAAAGCTTTTTTTGATAAAATAAACAGGTTGCCATTATTTACTAGAGTTCATAACAGCAAGTTTTAGTTCCAACTGATTCCTTTTTAGAGGGCTTTTTCATTTGCTTGCTTACAATCAATTGCAAAATTACATTATACACTCCAGTTTTGCATATAGAATACGTAATATAACGTTTCAGATTGTACCTGCTCATTCAGATTTTCATTCAGATTTCTATGAACAAATAAAACCAATTATTCCTGGGGGAAAAGGAAAAAAAATTCCTCTCAATGGAAGTGTTGCCTTGTTGCCTCCTTTGCTGTTTCCATACCTACCATGCACTCCAAACCTGTATGACATGGCACTTCTGCCGCTCCTGGTGGGGCAAGGACACAGATAGTCACAAAAGCTAAATTCAGTGCAGGGGAGCTCATCTACCTACAAAGCCTGTGAAAGGATTCTCCAGGCTCAAGGCAGGAGCTTGACTTCAGAAGTAATTGCTGAGACACAGAGCATCTAACCTGAGTGGCCCCAACCCCTCCCAGAGGTTATCTTTGGTGAATACTCTCCTTTGTGTCCATTCCACTTAGTGTGAAGCTTTCAGCCTAGCTCAGAACAGGGAATAAAACAACAAAATAAGCTAATTAAAATGAAGTTAGTATCAGACAGCATCCAACACAGCCCCCTGACTTCATTTCCTACTGTGAAGTTCCCTGTATCCCCAGTTCAAGATGGAATCTATGTGCATTAGGCTGAGCATCAAAATATATCAGAGACAGGGCATGTTACAGAATCACAGAGTCATTGAGGTTGCAAAAGACCTCTAAGATCATCATGTCAAACCTGTGACCAAAAACCATCATGTCAACAAAATCATAGCACTAAGTGCCACATCCAATCATTTCTCAATTGTCTCCAGGGATAGTGATTCCACTGTCTCCCTGGACAGACTGTTCCAATGCTTAACAAGCATTTCCATGAAGAAATTCTTCCTGATGTCCAACCTGAAACCTCCCCTGGTGCAGCCTGAGGCTGTATCCTCTTGTCCTGTCATGAGTTGCCTGGGAGAAGATGCTGACCTCCACCTGGCTGCAATCTACTTTCAGGTAGTTGTAGAGAGTGATAAGGTCTCCCCTGAGCCTCTTTTTCTCCAGGCTAAATAACCACAGCTCCCTCAGCCACTCTTCATATGTCTTACTCTCTAGATCCTTCACCAGCTTTGTTGCTTTTCTCTGGACTCACTCCATGTTAATGAAACATCGTGGATCGAAGAGTGTTATTAGTGGCATCATGTACCTTAGGAACCCCAAAATACAACCAATTTTTGTACCATAGCAACATCAGCTATTATTGTAGAGGTCACTCTAATGGTGACCTAAGCCTAGGAAGGAGATTTCAACCATCAAGGCCTTCAGGAGGAGCTTGGCAGGGGAAAGCACTGCTGGTGCTTGACAAACATAGAGGACTGGGAAGGGACAGGTGAGGAAGACTAGCTGCTCCATGGGTTCAGGAGCTGAAGAATCAGGATAAAGAGAGATGAAATGATGAATTAAAAAAGGACACTGAGGTGCTGGTACAAGTCCAGTGAAGGGCAATGAGGGCAGGAAAGGACTGGAAAACCTGTGGGATGAGGAAGGGCTGAGGGAGTTGGGTTTGTTTAGCCTGGAGAAGAGGCTCAGGGGTGACCTCCTGGCTCTCTGCAACTCCCTGCCAGGGTTGGAGAGAGGTGGGGGATGTGTGTCCTGCCATGGCTGCAGGGAGAGGACTAGAGGGAATGGCCTTGAGCTGAGCCAGGGCAGAGTCAGATTGGATGTGAGGAGAAATGTTTTCCCTGTTGTGGTGTTGAGGCACTGGGATATTGCCCAGGGAGGTGGTGGAGTGACCAGCCCTGGAAGTGTTTAAGAGGCATCTGGATCTGGCACTGGAGGATCTGGTTTAGGGGTTCCAGCAGTGACAGGTTAATGGTTGGACTCCATGATCTCAGAGGTCTCTTCCAACCTTGATGATTCTGTGAAACATATTCTGCCAACTATAGCAGTCAGAGAAGACAGCATGGATGTCTTAGCTGTCTGTCATCTAAAGCTTGCAAGAAAATTCCAAAGCATGGACCATGGTAACATCACTCTTTACGCTTCACTTCTTTCTTAACTCTTAGTGTATTTCCTAAGCTTTCACTTAAAGCCTTCACTGTGTGATGTGTCCAGGAGAGGCAGCCCAGCACTATTCAGCTCCCTGCAGGAATTGCTTCCAGGGAGATAGCTCTTAGTTGAGGGAGCCAAACTGAACAAACATGTTAATCACTTGTCCTCTGCACGCACAGATCCACGCTAGCCTAACATGTGCCAAAACCTCAGCTTTCCCCTAGATTTTGGAGAGTTTGCTCTTAGCAGAATCCTTGCCAGTTTAATCGGTTTAAACTGGTGTGTTTCCTCAGTAGAAGACCCTTTATTCCAAATAGGGAATAATCACATTCTGAGTCAAGCACACACTTTTGCACAGTTGGAAAACACCTATTCCTAGAAGAATACTTCCATTTCATGTCCTGTTGGAAAAGTGCACTGAATTTGGCAACGTTTGAACCACGCTGATAATTTCCATCATTTCCCAGAATTTGCAACAACTGGGAATTCAGACCTGCTGAATAACGAAGAATCAAAAAAAGTGCTGTAAATAAAGACCATCCCTCCCTAGGCCTTTGTGAGCTGTATCCATTCCTGCAGCCTGACTCAGTCCAGCAGCTTTCTGTGCCTTGCAGGCTCACAATCAACTCTCTGATCTCTGTCTTCTCAATTTACTAAGAGGAAACAAAACCCAAAAATCTTTTCCATCACATTGCATTGCATGGTTAAGTTTCCCACCCCATACTGGGGGGGTCTGATTCTTTTCCATTGCATTGCATGGTTAAGTTTCCCACCTCATACTGGAGGGGTCTGGCTGGGATAGAGTCAACTTTCTCTACAACACTATGTATGATGTCATGTTTTAGATTTGTGACTAAACCAGTGCAACAACAGCAAAACCACCCATGTGTTTGCTGCTGTTGAACAGAGCTTGCCCAGCCTCCAGGCCACCCTTTTCCCATGCTGTCTTGCATTGCATGGTTAAGTTTCCCACCTCATACTGGAGGGGTCTGGCTGGGATAGAGTCAACTTTCTCTACAACACTATGTATGATGTCATGTTTTAGATTTGTGACTAAACCAGTGCAACAACAGCAAAACCACCCATGTGTTTGCTGCTGTTGAACAGAGCTTGCCCAGCCTCCAGGCCACCCTTTTCCCATGCTGTCCCCCAGCAGGGAGGCTAGGGGTGGGGGGACAGAAGTGGCACCGCTGACCCAAACTGGCCTATTGCATATGATACATGACTTCCTCAACAATAAAAGCTGGGAAGAAGAATAAGGGGATGAGGGTTTTGTCTTCCTGGGTGAGCATATCTTGCTTGGGGGAGATTGTGAGTGTCCTTTGTATCACTTGGTTTTTTTCCTTCTTTTCTTCACTCATTAAACTGCTCTTACCTGCACCCTCAAGTTTACTCACTTCTGCTGTTCAAATTTTCTGTCTCCCCCTGGGGCAGGGGGAGTGAATGGCTGTGAGGGTACTTTGATCCTGGCTGGAGTCCACCCAATAACTCTCTCCTTACAGAGAGAAGGCTGTACCTGCCTTGAAGTGCAGCAGTTGCAATGCTCAGAAAGAAAGCAAGCAAGAATGAGTTGTCACAGGTTTGGGCAAAAGGAGATCTCTTGAAAAAAAAAATAAATTCATCAGATATGCATGGAGTGCTTCAAAGCTAATTTCCTTTGACTATTTGTGTCCCAACACACACACAAAAACTGTGCACCCCCTCCCAGCCTTTCCATTCTGTGTGCAGACAGCACAGAGCACATCATCCTCACCCCCAGCCATCCTGGCATTGACATCATGTAACCTCTGCCCCAAGACAGAAGAGCAGTCATTGTTCATTGTGGCTCCCTACAGAACAGGAATGGCTTGGCCATGCTCCAGCACTTCATGTTCCAAGACTCGATGCTACCACATCCCCCAGTTTGTGGGTGTCAGCCAGGCAAACCCATCAGTCAGACAGAGAGGACTGTCCTCCCTCCCTGGCCAGCAATACCTGCCAGGAAACCCTTCTGCCAAAGCTTGGAGGTGTTACTGGTGTCCCCTTACAGCCAGTCTCATACACTCCCCCAAGCCTAGACTCAGACCTTTCTCTCCACATCCAGTGTCTTCAACAGCTGCAGGTAAGTCCCACTCTGAACATCAACCTAAAGATACTCAAAAGCTAATAAAAACCTCAAGCTTTAATGAGATAAAGACAAGTCACTTAGCTTGGTGAGATTTAGAATTTTCAATTTTGAGTGGCACTAAGCCAAAATACCTTTTAAAAACTCTCTGCCAATCTCCCCTCCTAGACATTCAGTATTACATATTAAAAATAAAGGAGAACTATTAAAAATAAGGGAAATTGGGTTTTTTTTTTTGCTTGGCTGGGGTGTTTTTTTGTTAAGATGACAGGCATAGTTATCAAAATTGAAAGCATTTACTGGCAATTCAATAACTGCTTAAAATAGAAACACTTCCTCAGTGTTTCCTCAGGGAGGCTGAAGTTAGACTCCATGGTTTCAAGAAAATCTTATGCTCCTGTGTCACTGTCAACTGCCTGAACTGGACTAAATCCTGATGGTTTGTCCAATCTCTTTCAACAGACTTACTATACATGTATTAAGAGACAAGCAATGAAAGACCAAAGTTATTAACTTTGAGTGAATTATTTACAGACTGTTACTTTCTAATGAACTTGCAATAAATCCATAGATGTGCAAAGCCAGAGAAGTGCTCGCAGTGAAACCCTGAAAGCAGCAAATAGAAGTTTCCATATTTTATTAAAATAGCATATTCAACCACTGTAACCAATAATACATTAACTTTATTCCCAGAGTATGCACAACACAGTAGTGAGTCAAAATATCCTTATCCACGGTAATCAATGAAAATATCTCCAATTCAAGTGTACAACTAAAACTAAACCTTTGAAAAAATCTCTCCTTTAAAGAATACATAAAGCTCTCATACAGAATTCTTTTAAACTCCTCTATATGCAGAAGTCAGTGTCTTTCACCTGACAATACCACTAGCTTTTTTTTTTTCGTATGCATAGTAGAACATCTCATATTTTATAGTACCCATTTTATAAATAAATTGGCATTTTCCATCCCGTTTGTGTTTATCATCAGCTTCACAAAGAAACCAGTAAATAAAACTGTCAAGGACAGTCACAACAAAATGATCTCACATCAAGATATAAAACTTGAAGATACTAAAAGATGCTTCTACTCTATTTTTTTTTTTTTACATAAAAAGACAGATTCAAAAAGTGCAAGGCAAGATTTGCAGGGGAAGGGGAATATCTGTTTGTTATTTTTAGGCACATCCACTTCTTTAAAGCAAGCTTCAGAATGAAATTCCAGTTCGTTCTTCATGATACCTGTTTCAAAGTCTCTCTCAAAAAAAAAACAAAAGAAAAAGGAAAGAAAAAAAATTACATCCGTCAAATGTCAAGCAGGGAATTTCCTGTCCAACTAGCAGTCTTCAGTTAGTTATGTCTTGTTCTTCCTTTTTTCATCCTTGCAGGTTTTGGCTTGGGAATATACTGATTGTTTGCTTGATACTCAAGTTCTTTACGGAAGTAATGAATTGCTTTATTCAAACCTTCTTCCAATGGGACCTGTTAGCAAAAGTGAGGAGAGAATCGTATCACTCAAAGTTCACATCAGCTCCTTTCACAACAGCTCCTCTTTTAACACAGCTATCACAAGGCAGCGAGGGAGTCTCACCCTGAGCCAATGGAAGCACTAACAGCACCACATGCTGGTTACATCTCTGCACTGCTGATGAAAGGAGCTTATAAACAGCACATTATTTTCTGACAAAGTCATAGAATCATCAAGGTTGGAGGAGACCTCTCATCCAGTCCTGTCACTGCTGGAACCCCTAAACCCTAAACCAGATCCTCCAGTGTCACATCCAGATGCCTCTTCAACACCTCCAAGGATGGTGACTCCACCATCTCCGTGGGCAATATCCCAGTGCCTCAACACCCTCCCAGGGAAAACATTTCTCCTCACATCCAATCTGACTCTGCCCTGGCTCAGCTCAAGGCCATTCCCTCTAGTCCTCTCCCTGCAGCCATGGCAGGACAGACCAAAGTCGAAAAACACAACAAATTTAAATCTCACACACAGATTGGTCTGTTTACCATCAAAACAGACTTACATAATTCTGCTCTCAATTCCTACTACATTGAAAGACACACAGCATTTAAACCCCCTCTGTTTTTAAGGATTAAAGACCCTCTTTTGCAGAATGGTATAAAGCATCCAGCATCTCATCTGATAGTCTTAAACCCTATACAAATAATTGTAATTATCCATATTCCATGCCTGTATTTATTCACTATGATTTGTAGGCAGGAACAACAGAAATACTCTCCACTTTTCTCAGGAGCCATATGCTCTGACATGCTGACACTATCACCAGTACAGGAGGATTAAAACAGCAGCAGAAAAACTGCTTGCCTTGCTGCACCAACACTGTACTGATACTTCAGAGTAAGTTTAGCTACTGCCTGTGCCAAACACAGAAGGCCAGAAGCACAAAAGTTAACTGTTTAAAACTTTGCCATCATCCTTGTGCTTTCAGGCACAGCCTGTGAATATCAGGTGCCTCTGTCAATCCTTTCAGAAGGGTCTGGATCTACCTTTTTCCAGTATTAGGTTTACATATACTAGGTAGGTTCACATGTTTTCTGCAATGATTTTTGCCTGCCAATCTGAAAAAAAAAGGCTACAAACCACTGTGCTAGCTAGACTGGGAGCTGGCTAAGAAAATCTCACCTTTTATGGGGATTAGGCAGAGCAAACCAGCTCTTATTTATCATCAGCTACAGGAATGAGGATTGCAGCAACAACAGCAAACCCATTAGCTATGGCTTTGGTAACACAGCTAACCATGCACTATGCTTTTCAAAGGATTCATTGGGCTGACAGAAAGGTATACACTTCATAATATGCATGTGAAAAAGTGGAAATGTCTATCCTAACAATGTTTTTTTTTCCTCCTGAAGTCTACTACAAATACTAATCTACTCTTCAGGAAGGCACAGGCCATACAGTCTTACCCAGGAGTTCCTGAGTCATAAGACAAGAGACAGACTGTTAAACAGCTACCCTGGAGATCGTGTTAAGCAGATATTCTGAGAGCTGAAATGCATCATTACCATGGAGTCCTCCCTCAGCCCCCTGTGCCTCCCTGTGTTTTTGCACACAGCAATAGTCATTAATCTGTACGTACCACTGGTTCCCAGCCCAGCAATAACTTGGCTTTTCTGATGTCAGGTTTTCGTTTCTGAGGGTCATCCTGTGCTTCTGAGAGAAACTGGATTTCACTCCCACTGCCTATTAAACAAGAGATTGGGCATTATCATCTGCAATTCACTCTGCTCTGCGTTTGCATCTTGCCTACCAACAGGAGCAGCAGGTCTTTCTGCAGCTTTTGCTTCGTAATTCTCCCACTGAAAGGCTTTGTTCAGACACAGCTGCATTGCATGCAACAGCTGGGTGAGCCACCTGGCCCACTGCAGCATGGATTCACACAGCATTTCACCAAGGTTTCAGCAGGGATTCACAAAAATCAAGATGTGCTTGACCAGTTTAATAACGATCGATGATGAAATGACTGCTTCAGCAGCCAAGGGCAGAACAAGTGGATGTCATCTACCTTACCTTCAGTGAGGCTTTTGACACTGTCTTCCATAACATCCTTATTGAGGGCTGGATGAGCAGACAGTGAGGTGGACTGAACCCTGTCTGCACAGCAAGGCCCAGATGGTAGGGATTGGTGTCAGAAAGTCTAGTTAGAGACTGGGAACTAGTGGTATACCCCAAGGGCCAACACTGCATCAAAACTGAACTGTTGATACACCAGAGTACTGTGCTGCCATCCAGAGAGACCTCAAGAAAGGAGGCTGAAGAAAGGGCTGACAGGAACCTCATGAAGTGCAATGATAAGTGCAGAATCCTGAACCTGAGGAGGTACAGCCTCAGGCACCAATACAGGATTGGGGTCAACCAGTAGGAAAGCAGCTTGGCAGGAAAGAAACTGGTGATCCTGGTGGACACCAAGCTGAATATGAAATAATCATGTGCCCTTGCCACAAAGAAGACAAATGGTATCCTGGGCTGCAGGTGAAGTGCTGCCAGCAGGAGAAGGGAGATGATATTCCACACTATTCAGCACTGGTGAGATCCATATGAAGGGCTGGGTCCAGTTCTGGGCTCTCCAGTACAAGAGAGACATGGACATATACAGAGAGTCCAACAAAGGGCCATGGAGATGATGAAGGGACAGGAGAACCTCTTCTACAAGGAGAGGCTGAGTGACCTGGGGCCATTCAGCCTGGAGAAGAGAAGGCTCAGGGGAGTTTTATCCATGGGTATAAACACCTGATGGGGGAAAGTAAAGCAGACAGAGACAGGCTCTTTTCAGTGGTGCCCAGTGACAAGGCCAGAGGCAGTGGGCACAAAAAACCACAGGAGGCTCCCTGTGAACATCAGGGCATACTATTTCACTGTGAGGGTGACCCACCACTGGCAGAGGTTGCCCAGGGAGGATGTGGAGTCTCCACCCTTGGAGATACTCCAAAGCCATCTGGACATGGTCCTGGGCTACTGCTTGTTGAGGGTGACCCTGCCTGAGCAGAAGCACTGGACTAAATGACCTTCAGGGACAGATCAAGTTGTTTGTGAACAGACAGACAAATGGAGGTGACAATCAGTCTATGTGCCTGATGGGTTTGGTGCTGTGATTTTTCATTTTTCTTCCCTAATCTGTGGATGCACAGAAGTTATCCAGAGGGACCAGTCTCTATTAGAAACACCACATGCATCAGCTTCTGTACTGCATGTTTGAACTTGGTTTTTTCAGCTCTGCCAGAAGCACTTCTGGAATCTACTCACTGAAACCCTTGGCTAATGGCAGCAGGAGGTTTCACCTCATTAGGAAGTTACACTAGAAGATTAAGCATAACCATTTGCTTCCATTCTTGAGAGCTCTGATTTGCCACAGGTATCAGGGCAAGAATGAAGAGGAAGTCACAGTGTTTTCTTCCCAGGTGCTGACAGCCCTTGCAAGAATCAGTGGTAGATCAGTGAAAAACAGAGAACATCATCACAGCATGAGGTTTTTAAAGGTAGTTGAAGGAGTACAGTCTGCACAATTGTGAAGGACCACCTTGCTGAAGTATCTCTAGTGCAGCTAAGATGTTATACAGGACATTTTCATTCATGCATTTTACATTTGATTTAGGAATTGTCCTTGTGACAAAACAAAGCTAAAAAATTGCCTAAGCATTATACAAAATAATGGACGTAGATTGCACAGATACAAAGAAAATGTGTTCACTCTACTCTTCATGAAATAGTTTACATACAATTGAGAGGATTTGGATTGACTTATTAATATTTAATTATATGATCAGGATACAATTAAATGCCTTTGATAAAATGATGAAGAAATCCAAAGACCAATTAAATTATCCACATATTACACACACTAATCAAGTAATGATCATCTAACGACAATGAGTACTTCATAAGCTTCACTAACAATTACTTATACTCACCAACAAGTTTTTTAATTAACTGGGCAAACTCTAGGATAGTGTGTTCTTCTGGGTTTCCCTATAAACAGAAGGGATATTCATTATAATAATTAAACATCTCACAACATGCCAGAATTGTTTCATGTCAGAAAGCTAACAGGGTCATGTTAAACTCTGAGAAAGCTAAACATTAAGCTTTATTCCTACTTTGACAAGCTCCACACTCATTAGAAAACTTGCCCTCCATTCTGTTCACCTTGGGAATTGAATGAATGTAGGGAGATGCCTCCAAAAATCAGTCTGTAAAGAATGGGCAAATGCACCTCAATTGCAGTAACGGTACATATCACTCACAGCCCACACACCCACATCATCAGTGTGAAATCTGGACTCAAGGGCTGCTGAGGTGAGGACAGATGCTATAATGAAGAAGTATGTTAAATTGTCAGTTCATACAAAGTGAGGAAACCAAACTAATTTAGCTGCAAACAACTGTGTCTGCATTTACTATAGCTCACATATCAATACATAAGGGCCACTTGCTTTCCCATACAATATTCTTTTTCTTAACCTTTTTTTTAAGCAACTTGCACATGAACCCCTGGATCAACATTTCAGAGCAAAACTTTTTTTCAGAGCAAAACAAACTCCTTTTTTCCAAAACTACATCTCATTTGCTGTAAACATGAACATTTAGATGCATATCTGGGCTACATCCAAAGGAGTGTGGGCAGCAGGTCAAAGGAGGTGATTCTCACCCTGTGTCCTGATCTCATGAGATCCCACCTGGAGTACTGCACACAGTTCAGTGACCCCAAAATAAGGAGGACATGGAACTGTTGGAGCAAGTCCAGAGGAGGCCACCAAGTTGCTAAAAGGACTGGAGCATCTCCCCTGTGAGGACAGGCTGAGGGAGTTGGGGCTGTTCAGCCTGGAGAAGAGAAGGTTGTGTGGAGACCTCAGAGCACCTTCCAGGAGCTGAAGGGGCTCCAGAGAAGCTGCAGAGGGACTCTGTGTTAGGAGCTGCAGGGACAGGACAAGGGGCAATGGGTAAAAATTAAAGGAGAGGAAATTCAGGTTGGATATTAGGAAGAAATTCTTCACTGTGAAGGTGGTGATACATTGGAACAGGTTGCCCTGGGAGGCAGTGGATGCTCCAACCCTGAAAGTGTTCAAGCCCGGGCTGAATAAGGCCTTGAGCAATCTGGTCTGGTGGGAGTTGTCCCATTGAAGGGATGCTGGGACTAGATGATCTTTAAGGTCCTTTCAAATCTCTCAATATTCTATGATATAAACCCTTAAGTTTTCTGCAGACAAAACATGTAATGGAGTTTACATATATCAGCATTTGGATAAAAACATAGAAATTAATTCATGGACACAGTAAAAAAGGAAAATCTAGTGAACAACTGCCCTGCAGACTTGGAATATCTGGTCTGGCAAATATTGGCATCCTTTTTCTATTCTTACGTCCACTGCTAAGAATCAGGTGACAACAAGTGGGACAGAACAAAAATCTTATTAGACAAGTGAAGTTCCAAGCATCTTTAATCAATATTAGAAAACTATATCCGAAAATACTATCCCATTTTTCTCTAATCAAGGCTAGTATGACATTATTTCTCATTATTTAGAGCTAAGTATTCCTTCAGTGCCTTTTTTTTTTCATTAAAGAGTCTTTGTTCATTTCCTTGGTGTATTTTGCATGTGTCCCCCACTCATTATTTCCCTTCATATTCTAATTACATACATCTTTTTGCTACAACAAATGAAAAGCTCCAGCAAATTTATCCTGTTCTTGGAACTGTAAGATCTCAACATGTGGGAGCTTAATCTTCTTATTTATAAAGAGAATATGTGGGAGAATACATTGTTCATAAAAGAAAGTCCTCTTTTTGCTCCATTTATTTTTTCTAGCCATCAGGACCAGTGACAAGGAGGAAAACAGAGGTGATGCTGACCACTGCACAGGAACACAGTAGAGTGGAGCTCTCATACTCACCAAGTTGACAGGACTGCTGACATTGCTGTTCATCAAAGCCACCAACCCATTCACAAGATCACTATAAAAAAAGGGAAGAACAGATTGAGGCAATTTCCACTTCTCTATAAATAATATTCTTGTCTAAAACAAAAGCTGCCCCCCAGAGCTCTAGGAAAGCAGATCAGGTAGCTGAGGAATGCTGAAAACACATTTACAGTGTCTACTTCAATGGGTGAATGTTTTCTCAAGTTTATTACTAAAATATGATTGACATTTCCTCCTCACAATTTCCAAACAATTTCAAACACAGAACAAATTGTAATACAGAGGCCCAGGAGGGGATTGTCCTGCTCTGCTCTGTGCTGGGGCAGCCTCACCTGGAACATTGGGTGCAGTTTTTGGTGCCACAATGTGAGAAAGATATTGAATTATTGGAGAGTGTCCAAAGGAGGCAATGAAGATGGTGAAGGGCCTTGAGGGGAAGCCACATGAGGACTGGCTGAGGTCACTTGGTGTGTTCAGCCTGGAGAAGAGGAGACTGAGGACAGAGCTCATGGCTGGATACAACTTCCTTGGGGAAGGAAGTGCAGGGGCAGCACTGACCTCTTCTCTCTGGGACCAAGGACACAACTCAGAGAATGGTCTGAAGTTGTGTCAGGGGAGGGTTAGGCTGGAGATTAGCAAATGGTTCTTCCCCCAGAGGTGTTTGGGCACTGAACAGCTCCCAGGGCAGTGGGCACAGCCCCAAGGCTGACAGAGCTCCAGAGGTGTTTGGCCAATGCTCTCAGGCACAGGGTGAGATTGTCAGAGATGTCCTGTGCAGGGCCAGGGGTTGGACTGGATGATCCTCAAGGGTCCCTTGCAACTCTGATTACTCTGTGATGACACCACCACCTGCTTTGCAGCCTGTTGTTTGATTTGTCTTCTCCTTTTCAGAAATTCTTAAACCAAATTTGTTAAAAAACAGTATTCTGTGTTACCTTCCCCCAGCAAAACAACGCAGAATTATTTTGGATTTTCAGCAACAAACTTAGCAGCTTGGCCCTGGACATAGAAATCCTGATCCCTTTCATTAGGACTTCTAATCAGGAAAGGAGTGGCTACTTTGACCTGACACGGTTTCTGTAAGATCTATAAATACTGTTATTATTTTAGGCAGAGGCAAAGAACATTTCCAAGTGCAAAATGATTATCAACCCAGAAATCCAGCATGTTTGTGCTGCCTTTTGGGGGTTTTTTAAGCTTTGTTTTTAGTGTTCTCACACAGACCAGAGCAGCCTTAAAGACACGAGGTGGCAGCATTGCATTAAAACACAGGGACTAACAAACTGCTCAGTAGTACAAACTTACCTATCTGTTACTTGTTGTCCCTTGAAGGGGAGAACATATTAGTATGTCAATTAAAAGTTCTAAACCACCTACTATTTTGTTTCTTAGCACTTTTCAAAACTTCTGTGTCTCCCTTCTGAAAATGAAGCTGGCCTAAGAATGAAGACAATTCCTTTGACTAAAATACACAGCTGGCTGAGCTCTGAGAACCATGAAGTGAAGTAAATTAATCAGCCAGTACAAACAACACTTACCTGACATACTGGAAGGCTCTTGTCTGAGTTCCAGGCCCATAGACCTAAAACCAGAAGAAAATTAGAAAAGTTACATCAATACAGAAGTCCTCTCTAGCTCAGTTATCTTTTCCTGCCCATTCTAGAAAACCCAGTGACAG
Source organism: Acanthisitta chloris (assembly GCF_000695815.1). Taxonomy (NCBI): domain Eukaryota; kingdom Metazoa; phylum Chordata; class Aves; order Passeriformes; family Acanthisittidae; genus Acanthisitta; species Acanthisitta chloris. The sequence goes on along the minus strand of NW_008663252.1, from coordinate 44,232 downwards.
GTTAATGGTTGAGCTCGATGATCCTAGAGGTTTCCTCCAGTCATGATGATTCCATGACTTTATGAAAGGAAAAGAGTCACTGAATCCATGTGGTTGTGCAATCAGCCTGTGCAGTGCTGTGCTCCCATCTAAGTGAGCTGGGCTCACTGGTTCACTCAGCTACCCAAGACTAAGCCCTGACATCTGCAGTCTTAATGCTGACTTATATGACACATTAAATGTCATATGCCCTAGTAAACACTGGCCATTAAGTCACAGTCAGCATCACACACTGAGCACTGACAGTGCTTTTTGGAGAAGTAATAAATCCCTGGGGAAAAAGCAAATCTTTAGGAGAAGCAGTGAACACAGCATTACCACATGCTTGTTACTCCAAAATAACCACTAACCCAGCAATTTATCAGTAGCTAAGAACAACAGAGGAGCCAAGATTCGTCACTGATGACATTAAAAAATAGCAACAAATTGCCTAAGTTATCAATCACTGACAAACAGTAAGGAAGTAAGCAGATGCTGACCTCCAGAGGAGACTAATCTCTCAAGAGTGATCAGTGTACTTAAGTCAGGTGATGTGCACTGCTTTGCAGAACATTCAAAATCAGAACTTCTTTAACTTTCTTTTTTGGGAAGAGTTCTAGATTTCTGCCAGTAAGGAATAGAGGAATTCCTAAAGGAACTCTGGATTTTACAGTCTCCAACAGAAAGAATTCTGTCTTCATCTCAGGATAGCTGCCCCACAGAGATACTTTGCAACATTTTAAGCTATTTAGCAGCAGACATTGACTGATTTCCTGGCACTTCACTCTTCTACCCTAGGCAATAAAAACACATGTATGAAATTTCTGATGCATGCCACATGAACTGCAAATGCTTCCATGAACTTATAACTGATATCAGATTCCAAACTTCTTCCTGTTTCAGGTCAGACACTGTCTGTATTGCTTAATTACCAGCAGCATCTTTGGCAGAGCATTGGCTTGTGCCAACTCTTGCTCTCCAAATGTTGTTATATTGCTTAAGCGTAATCAAGAGCCAAGGACCATTCAACACCAAATGGCTTGGATGTGGCAACTTATTTTGGCAGTAAAATTTAGTTGCATTGAAGTGGGTCATGCCATACCAGTTTGTCAATGGTAGCAAAAACCAGTCCTGAATGGCTTTATTTACTAATATGTGATGTAGAATCATAGAATCACCAAGGTTGGAGAAGACCTCCAAGATCATCGAGTCCAACCAGCAGCCTGTCACTGCTGGAACCCCTAAACCCTAAACCAGATCCTCCAGCGCCAGATCCAGATGCCTCTTCAACACTTCCAGGGATGGTGACTCCACCACCTCCCTGGGCAATATCCCAGTGCCTCAACACCCTCACAGGGAAAACATTTCTCCTAACAGCCTGGATGGCTTTATTTACTACTATGAGCTGCAGCCTGAAGGCCTAATGCTACAATTATAAACGGAAAATTTAGGCTGATCTCCAAGCAAAAAGACATTTAGATGTCTAATTTCCAAAAAGGGTTAGAGAAAGTTCCTCTACAGGATTAAGTACCAAATGTGGTTCTGAAAGCCTTGTGATGTCATGTCCCCATACAAGAGGTGTGAGACAGACAAATATTCAAGTTCAGGATGACTAAAACACTTCTGCAGATTGCAAGTCATAGCCTCATTTCTTTCTGGGAAAGGAACATGAACACAATCACCAGAGCACATCTCCAGATATATCATAGAATTGTTGAACTCAGGGGTTGGAATAGACCTTAGGGATCATCTAGTCCCAAACCCCTGCTCTGGGCAGGGACACCTCCTCACTAGATCAGGGTGCTTAAGGCTTCACCCAACCTGGTCTTGAACTCCACCAGGGCTGGGGCAGCCACAGCCACCCTGGGCAACCTGTGCCAGTGTCTCACCACCCTTAGAGTAAAAAACCTTTTTCTCACATCCAACCTAGACTATATAATTCTATACATTTAAATTTGGTATACTGAAAGACTAAATTTTGGAGGGGAGGGGAAACAGCAATGTTTTCTAAATCTCTGCTCATTCACAGCACACGAGGACAGGATATAAAGAGGTTCTTCATATCACCGAGTGGTCATTACTTACTGTTAGTGGTTCTCCTTGGAGAGCTTGTAGGATAAAATTGCTGACAACTCTTCCATCATTCATATGCATTCGAGGACCAAAGGTATTGAATATTCTGGCAACCCTCACTTCAACTCCTTCCTGTAAGCCAAGCAAAAATAATTGTTACTATCTTAATAAAAGTGTCACTCTCCCTAAAAATTAAGATTAACTCTTCCCTGACCAAAGGCTTTCTAAAGAATACTTCTTTCAGTTTTAACATGCATTGTTTTCCAATCATGAAATACTTCTCAGTCCTACTGAAAACTAGTGCAAACAGCAAGGTAGTTTGCACTGGTTCTCTGTATTTTTAAGGCAAATTCTACATCAGTGCTAGAACAGCTCATGATTGTAGCACATGCATCTTCTTCCAAGAAGAACTTCAAGACTTTTCAATAATACCCTCCCAATAACAACTTATTTCACCTACTTAGCTAGTGACTTAGCTACTTTTTTTGCATGTAAGTGAAGTCTCACAATCACCAAATACAGTACCAAGGTAGCATTTCCATACATTAGAGAAGTTGAACATTTCAGAGAAGTATCTTTACAAAGGCCATAAAGGAAGTGGTTTTGTAACCACAGTCACAATGCCTCTTAGTGCCGTTCTCATTAGGCTATCTAAATATACACATTACAATCCAGGTCTCTTCAACTGCTTAGGGTTTCTTCCAAGAAATATCTCTACCATTTCCAGAAGTCCTCTCTACAGAATATTTTGCAAATCTTCAAAGCAAAATGCAACAAATATGTGAAACTGGAAACTGTCTAGATAAAGCATTTTAGCACTGAGAGACTGCAGACTGAAGTAATCTCTCTCTAGGTATTTTCTGATTATTGACACTCATTTGGACAAGCCAGAGATCATGATAAATCCTACCAGAAGGATGTTTGGCCCTTGTGAGCTGAATTAGGCACTTGGCTGCTGTTGAGTTCAGAGCAACATGATGTGCTGTAAACAGATAGATTCTACCACCTGAGAGTTACAGTCATGCATTAAGGAGGAAGGTGTTGACTTCAGCACAGGCCTATGCATCCTCCTTATACTCCCTGGTCCTCCCACCTCCCAGAAAAAGGCATCCTTGTGTATCAGTCACAGGAGATCATTTTTGTCCGAAGCAAACTTTGTGCTGCTGATTCAACTGAAGTCACAAGCACAATGTTCTGGAGTTGCAAACATTCAGTCCTTCAGAGATACACAGACCATCTTGTACTTTCAATGTCTTTTACTAAGGCTTAGACCAATGCTTGGTTTTTGTTGGGGTTTTTTTGTGTGGAAGAAGAGTATTGTTGGTACACCTGTGGCTGAAAGCTGCAGCTCACATACACTTCACTCAGGAGAGATCTAGAAACATATTTTTCTAGGAAATAAATGTAGCTTCCTGTACAAGAGACACTTGCAGGAAAATGTGATCTCTCTTGGGTCTCCAAGTGATTCATAAACAAATCCTCAAAGATGCTTTGCGAAAGCAACAGCATTAGTTTTTGATAGATGAGAGAGTGAGAGGCAAAAGGTTCATTTAACACTTGGTGTATTACTTGGTGGAGAGAAATCAGAAACACCAAGTAGTATAGGTAAAGCCCAACACCTCCTATTATGGAGAAGGCCAAATAACACTCAGTTCTGTTTAACTGCTAAGAAGGTTTCAATTGTCATGATCAAACACTGTTTACACTTGCAGATAAATGGTCAAGTAACAGTAACCAGGGAGGTAACTGTTGTGCCCCAGGAAAAAAGCTACAGTCTTGGATCTTTGTTCCAAACAAGGTTGTACCCCCACAGGGCCAATAAAATAACCTCACAGCATCCACTTGGCTCTGCTGAGACCCTGGAAAGCGCAGAAGTCCCTTTCCATGCAAAATGCATCAATAGGGAATAAATATACTCTTTATTTATGCGTCTATCTCTTTATTTATATATGTAACACTCCCAGCCCCATATTAAAGAGCCATTCCCAAAGCCTTCACTGGAGCTGGAAGGACATACTCTGATAGAGTTGCTCCTTCTTTGGTTTTGCCCAGCACTCTACATTAAAAAGGACACTGACTCCTTCAGGGAGGGATGGTATTTCATGTGTACTTTCCACATATTGCCATTTCTAACAAGTGCAGAAAATAAGGCACTTGGAAGCTAGTACCCAAGCTATAAATAACTCATTAAACAATGCTGACCAAAAAGCCTCCCTTGTACTGCCCAAGCTACAGCAGCAGCCTTGTTTTCCAGCACTGGCTGGAAACTAGCAAGGGATCTAGAAAAGGAAAACAACACATTCTCTATAGGCACTTACTCATAGTCACAATGAATCCATTATTTCTTCTCCCTTCTATTTATTCACCTCACCCCACTGTAATGTTGTCTTTTAAAATGAGTAATTTTTTATTTATAGTGTCATCTAGCAAAGCTTTTCTCTGCAGCCTACTGCTTTGAAAAATCTTGTTTTCTATGCAGCTGAATTTTCATTTGTGCCTTTAAAACTGGGATCAGTCTTCTTGAAAGAAACTCTTCCACAGACAAAGAGAGTTTGGAGCCAGTAATGTAGAAATGGTCCTAAGTTTCCTTTTGCTGTTTCATGAACATCTCCTTTGAAGTCATCCTTTTTGTGTGTTGAGTAACTCTACCACTTTTTGTATTAATTGCCTATGAATAGTTATGGTACACACTTATCTACATCCTGTTACTCTGAATATGAACAACAACATGCAATAATGACTGACTACCTCCACCATATCCCAACTAGCCAAGTCAATCACTTCCCTGGATTTGTGACAGTAAGTCATGTACAATATTTTATCACATCCTAGAGAAAGGAGAAAAACTTCTTTGGCTTACATTTATACTGCTGAACAAAGAAGAGCTTGGGATTTATCCCTAATGCTGAGATCAAACATGACCAACTGGCTTATGTCTTCAGGGTTTAAAATGATGTCTTCCTATAGCAGACTGATCAGAAAGAAAGTTCCTTGAGCAGTCCAAAAAAGAGCCTGGGAGCAAGCTAATAAAACACAGCATTATGGGCTAACCAAACACTTCAGCTCACTATTAATCACCAGCACAACTTTGTTCACAGAATCTGTGCCTGTACAGATGGAGAGGGAAGACAGAAAAGATGCAGGAAAGATTGCTATGGCTTACAGAGATACCTCCTCTGAATAAATGCTTAGGACTATTCTACACCTGTCAGTCAAAAAGTAGCATTAGTTATCCAGTCTCCCTGCTAAACAAAGCTGTCCATGGTTTTCAGCATTAGTCTTTGCCATTCAGTTCTAGAGATCCTTGATCCAGAAAGTATCAAGGTATCAAGGATGCTATGATAACAACTTAAGACATATTTTAGTAAGACTTTTAAGTAAAAGTATCTCCTTGCGTTGACTGTCTCAGAAAATAGATCAACTCAAATGTCAAGAGGCTCTTTGAACTGAACCAGCTTGAACATATGCTGTGGCTATAAATCATACAGCTATCAGGAAGCTTCTCCTATTAATCAACAGTGCTTCCTTCTTTGCTAATTCTCTGGATCTACCTGAAAAAAGTCTGCCAGGGAAATCTCAGACAGTTGCATGGATATCACTGTGACCCAATACAAACCTCTACCAACATTTCAGCTAAAATGACTAAGATTGTTGCCAGCATTCAGTACTTTTTTAGCACAGAATGCTTTCTTATCACTTTCCTACTCATTCATATTCTTTCCCATGTATTTCAGAGATCATTAACTCTCAAAATCGTTCGCAAACCCCCGAATTGTAATCACGGCAAAATTACTAGCACAGTGTTCATTGGATCTGTCTGTGACATAAATATGTAGCTTAAACAAGCTACAATGCTCTACAATGAGGTAACAGAGATGGTGAAGGGCCTTGAGGGGAAGCCACATGAGGACTGGCTGAGGTCACTTGGTGTGTTCAGCCTGGAGAAGAGGAGACTGAGGACAGAGCTCATGGCTGGATACAACTTCCTCAGGGAAGGAAGTGCAGGGGCAGCACTGACCTCTTCTCTCTGGCACCCAGGGACAGGACCCAGGGAATGGGCTGAAGTTGTGTCAGGGGAGGGTTAGGCTGGAGATTAGCAAATGGTTCTTCCCCCAGAGGTGGTCGGGCACTGAACAGCTCCCAGGGCAGTGGGCACAGCCCCAAGGCTGACAGAGCTCCAGAGGTGTTTGGCCAATGCTCTCAGCACAGGGTGTGATTGTCAGGGATGTCCTGTGCAAGGCCGGGTGTTGGACTAGATGGGCCTTGAGGGTCCCTTCCAACTCTGATTATTCTGTGATTCTGTGATCTTGTTAAGGCAATTGAGTGAACTAAACAAGGGTTTCCAGGAAGGAGTGTTAGCAAGCACTGAAAAAGTGATGCCAGAAAAGGGAATTCTTCTGAATCAGAGGATGCAACTTAGTTCCTACATGTACAGGGCAAGGAACTAAAGCTGCTTGTGGCTTGAGAAAAATTCCAGAAGCAGGCACTTCCAGCCACACTAAGGTTAACCCATGCTTCCACATGAACTTATGGAGGCAGAGCTGCCCCAAGAAGCCTACAGCAAACACCCTCTGAACTCGCATGCTCAGGTGCCTAGAATGGGATGAGATGGACTTGTGTATGTGCTTTGAATTTCTGCACCAAATATTTCACTCCCCACCTCTCCTTTCAAGCAGATGTTTATTATATTACTGAATGTTACCCCTACCCTTGGACTCTTGGATAAGTATGTACTTCTGGGGTTGTTTAAAGACAGCAGTTGTAAACAAGAGATAAAGTCAAGAAATCCTTAACTCATAGGGTTGAAATAAGTGAACAAAACCCAACTGCCAGCAGAATAGAGAGCACCAAAAAGGTCTTCATCAGGGCATGTTACTGAGGAACTCTGACAACAGTGAACAGTCAGTTTTTGACTAGATTCAAGAACTGTTCTGATTCAAACAGGCTGTCTGGAAGTACAAGTACAACGTGTTGGAAACACAGTTAGGTATTTTAGGTATCTAGCAATCTGCATGATGATGGAAATCTTTGGAAGAAATAATAAAGAAAGGCAAAAATAAGCTTGCCTGTTTCTTCTTTTATTGAAGCTGAGAAGATTCTGGAAATATTCTAACCTGAAATCCTGTAAATCCAACGTTTTGGGCAAGGTCACTCCTACTGAAAATCCTCTTAGCAGTTCAATATTTATTTTCATAGAGGAAATTAGATCTTCCCACTAGCAAAAGACAATGTTTCCTCCACTAATAACAGCATATCATCTAAACATTAAAAAAAACCAAACCACCAGCTCAACAGTGCTTCAAAATACATCTGAACGTGGGACAAGCTTGGGCAGACTTCATAACCCATAATAAAGGACAAGAAATATCTCTCAGAGCTGCTCCTAGGATAGAAAGCTCATTTGCATCATGAGTTTTCACTTAATGCATGTGTGCACTGCAGTTCCACCTTACAAACCTTTACTACCCATTGCAAACCCTGCATAAAATTTATGGGATAGTATCACGATTCATCCTGTGGCTTTAAGATCCAAGATTTTATGATTTTCAAAATCACCTACAGTCTTGCCCTTCTGGAAGAACACCGCAGTGTGCACCACAAACTTGCAGAAAAAATCCAATACCCTAGAGCACAAGGATTTCTCATAAAAACTGCAATCCTCAACTGTGAATGGATTTCCAGACCAACAAGGAATATTTTGCTGAAGTGAAGATTTGAAGATGCCATCCTGAACATGAGCAATACCACCATGTTGGACCTTAAATGATTTAAAAGAGAACAAAGGAGAGAGAAACCTTTGCCTTTTCTCTCTGGCAGAATAGATAAAACAAAATCACTACAACCTCTGTACTAAAATACCATCTCCAAAGTCTTATCACTTGTTTAATTCTGTTTTCAAGGTTTTTAAAAGCACTTGGCATTTTATCATTTGAAGGTTTAAAATTCTACAGCATGTACTAGCTTTGATTTACACCTTTGCATATTAAGGCTGCAAACAACAGCAAATAGTGATATGATTTTCTTTAGTGTGCCACATTTGCTAATTGCATCGTCTCCCAGAGACTAGCTGAACCACAATTAAGCAAGATTCATGTGCAAAAGAGTCGATGCTGGGTTAGCTAATGATGAATTTCTACTTGTTGATTATGAAACCCAGGGAAACGAGCATGGATCATTTCACAAACATTTTAAATGGCATTTTTATCCTGATGTTACTGTTTGTCTGAAAACACACATAATGATGTATTCATATCTTCCACTGAGGTCTGTAGTTATCCCTACATAATTTGAAGACATTTCTAAAGTGTTTATAATGCATTGCTCCTGTGTAAGTACTCATTAAAGAACCTTCTCATTTTTACCTGTATATTCTGATTCTGCTCGTTAAACATTTCTCATTTATCAGTCATGGCTCTGTTCAGCCCCATTCACTTCTCAGTACAGTGAGGTCATTTCAGTTTAATCTGTCTAAAAACTATTTACCACACTGAAATACATATTAGATATCTATTAAGAAGACTAAAGCACATCATCTTCAAGAACATGTTCATCTAAAACCACACAACAGATGGGAGCAATAAAACCTTCTCATTAAAGAAAACAGATTTTGCAGCTACAGTATATGCAATTTCTACTCAAGACATTCTCTTCTGCCCTCCTACCCCTAAATACACATATTCCAGTCTTGCCATCCATTTGACCTTCATTAATTACAGATAAACCTCTGAATCTGATATAAGTTTAATACCTGCTTCATGTATGCATAGCACATGGTCTCTGCAACTCGCTTTCCTTCATCATAGCAGGCTCTTGGACCTATTGGATTCACATGGCCCCAGTAATCCTCATTCTGAGGATGAACTTCAGGATCTGTGGGGGAAAAAATAAACCACCTTAAATGATGATCTATTCAAAGGTGACTGCATATAACGAATCTTTCAGTAGGTCATTCATGTCATACAATTCAACAGCTTCTCTCTGAACCATGCATTTAATAAAAATGACATCTCAATATAATTCCTTAAAGGTGCATCCACTGGAACCATGAGAGTAACTAACAGAAGATGCAAGACTGATAAGATAACTGAGCACAAGCAAACTAGAGCTATGCACTGTTTTCCCTAAAAGGGTGTGCAAATAGAGGGTTAAATTCAACTCTTCTCTGCAAAGACACTACCTCAAGGGCACAAATAAGACTCTAACCAAATGTACTTCAGAGGAAACATTACAGGTTATGTAGGCAGCACTTTTAATTGCACTTAGAAAAAAAGAAACTAAAGCATATTTGAGTTTCATGAAATAAGAAACAAGGAACGAAAAAATGGGCAAAATGGAGAAGTATTGCATTTATTAAAGAGAGCAGAGTGATGTACCACAATGCACCTAAGCATGTTTACGAGCTACCACTGGGCACAACCAGATTAGACAATCCTTTGGTTTGATCCAGTACAGAATTTCTTGCTTATAAAAAAAAAAAAACTCAACCAAGCAACAATCCCCTAGGAACCTCAGTGGTGTGTGCTTTACATGCTTGAAGAAAATACAGTTTGTTAAATTTCCCTCTTTGCTGTCCATTGGTCCCCTATTCCAGAAGAGAGTTTGCTTGATTACAGAAGAGTCCTAAGGGCTAACATTTTTCTGTGCAAACCCTGACCAATAATTTGAGATTCAGATTAGATGTTAGAGAAATGTTTTTTTTCCCTGTGAGGGTGTTGAGGCACTGGGATATTGCCCAGAGAGGTGGTGGAGTCACCATCCCTGGAAGGGTTGAAGAGGTGTCTGGATCTGGCACTGGAGGATCTGGTTTAGGGTTTAGAGGTTCCAGCAGTGACAGGTTAATGGTTGGACTGGATGATCTTAGAGGTCTCCTCCAACCTTGATGATTCTATGACAGATAACTATTTTTGTTTACTTCTTTTTCTTTATAGCTTAGACTCCCCAAACTGCTCATGTTGAGCAGATGACTATGCCAGTACACATCCATTAATCTTGCAACACTGCTCTTATCAGTTAGGCAAGAGTTCACAAGAGCAGCAAGTTCCTCTAGTAGGCACACGGTCTGTTACATACCCTTAGGAAGTACTAAAGATTCTTGCTGCATGCAGCCAGCATTCTATCTGTCATTCTCTCACTACTGCACTTCTAACAGAAAAAGGGAGATGAAGAGATATGACACTCTTGCTGAATATTACATTCCAAGACACACCACAGGAGCTTGCATGCACAAGTACTGTTCTCTTAGCTTGGAGGTTATGTCCTTGTCTCTTACACACCAAGGTGATTGCTACATCGCAGCAATCCAATTCATAAGTGACTGGGAACAGAGATGCATATTTACTACTGAAATGATCTTTCTTCACAGGTTTTCATTATGGCATCTGGATTTTAATTAGAGTTCAATGTTCAATTTCCCCACAAGCCCTTTGGAAAAAGAGACATAAACCAGGATATAGGAATGTTACAGACAACACTCAAAGTCTCCTTTCGCCACTCCTGAGCAGAGATGCAAAGCAAGCACTGAAGATGCCCTTCTTGCATTTTAAACTGTATCAGAGAACATTGAATTTTAGGGGTTGGAATGGACCTTAGAGATCATTTAGTCCCAACCTCCTGCCCTGACTAGGGACACCTCCCACCAGAGCAGGTTGCTCAAGGCTTCATCCAACCTGGCCTTGAACACTGACAGAAGTACATCTGATAAAGCAAATAAGCCAAGACAATGCTGAAAATCTATCAACCTGTCATCTGACAAAAGATTTGTAAATACTCTTTTACACAGCCACATCTGAGGAGCTCTAAACATTGTTTTGTCCTTCTTACCTCCATACACCTCTGACGTAGAGGCCAACAGCAGCCGCGCTCCAACACGCTTAGCTAGCCCTAAATTTGGGAAAATGGGGAAAGAAGAACATAGTTATAGCAAGTGTGAGAATCTTTCAGTCACATTAGCTGCTTTAGTGTGATCCTGTCTGATGTGTTTTTAAAGAGAATTTGATTTCTCTTACTAGGCAAATCTAGCTGTAAATCACATCCACATTCCCACCAAACTAGAAAACTTGAGAAGCAGCAGAGGAGCACCCACATGAGATATGTATGTTTGCTCCTGGGACTAAAAGTTGCATTGAATCAAGATCCAAGAACTTAACATATTCCAATCTATATAAAGGCCAAGGAGGCATAACTATTCCACTTATGAAATTAGGATCTTGCAACAACACACTATATGATTACCAAAACCTTCTTTACAAAGCTTAGAGATGAACTATGCAAAGTAACTAATATAGAATAATATGCAATAGGACAAAATAATCAGTAATTTTCCCTTTATTATGCCCCTTTAAACTGCCTGAAAGACCCCACACATCACTTGAGATTATTCTGCACTCCATTTCAACAACTTTCTGGCCTTCAAATTGGCATGGCACATCAAGGAAATTTCTCACCTAGGCCCTTCTGGTATCTCAATAACTTCTAAATCACTTAATACTTAATCGTACTCACTAGAAAAACTCAGCTGAGCTAATGCCCAGGAGCTTTTCTGACTCATAACAACTCTTCGGATCACTGACACACAGATCAACCTGCAGCATATACCAAATGGATCGAAGATGGGAGGAAACAGCAGTGAAGGCTTAAGGTCTTCTTTTCATAGGCCCATTCCCAGCATCAAAACTAACAAAGCTGAAAACATTGCCTTGTAATTATCTAGCATGAAGCTAGACATTAAAACATTCTTTCAGACTTTGCTAGCCAAGGCATGCACAAGAGGGTGCAGTACTCCTGATGTCTGGAGTTCACTCCTGATGTCTGGAGTTTACAGTAGTTCAGTGTTCACTGTGGTGGACAGGAAGAGTCACTCGTGGCAATCGTGGGAATGTTCCACAGTCACTCAAGTGAAAAGTGCAGTCAGGAACACAACTTTGCTATAAAACCTCATGCTCTCAATTGTTCCTGTAACTCCTATAATTACTGCAACACTCTCCAGCCAAGTTACAGGCACAAAGTTCTTGTGCTTTGACAGCCAAGTTCGCATGTTGTCAGTGTTCAGCTGCAGATGTATTAAAAGGAAAAGGACATAAATCTTCAAAGAGGGTAAAAATACCCTCAACCTTATTTTTCTTAATGAAATAAACATACAACTCATCTGCTACATCCTCACCTCTCCCCAGCAACTCTGTCCAGGTTATATTATGTCTAACCTAGCTAAGTAAGAAAAAAAATTCCACTTACCCAGCATGTTTAATGTCCCAATAGTGTTGGTCTTTAATGTTTTTATAGGGTTATACATGTAATTTGGAGGAGAAGCAGGAGATGCTAGATGATAGATCTGGTCCACTACAGAAAAATGGAGAAGGGAGCATTATTATTTTCCCATGAGAAAGCATTAGGATCAAGAAACAAGTACTACTTTGTGCAATTCCTAGCACTGGAACTCAGCACTTCCTGTATTGCTACCTACAAAAGATATGTAAACAAACCTGTTGCAACCAAAAGAAAGACTTAATTTTTTGGAAGACAAATCCTAAAGCATAATAGAAATATATGTATGTCAACACTGTTGACACAGATACAGATGTCTGTGCATTGCATTTTTCACTTGTTACTAATTCAGTTGTGAGCACTTCAGAGATGTTTAGAAGCTACAAAAGTATATACAACATTCTGTTACCCTCCAGTTTTGAAGTGGCTGCCAACTTCAGACTATTTTCTCTAATGGAATACAAAGCAAATACGGTAGAAATGTATTTTTTTTTTAACACTAGAAGGAACCATTTGGGAAAAATAAATATTTTTACTTCTACACCATTTGTAAATGAAATATTAAATATTCAAGGAGTAGAGGGAGTGGTCTCAAGCTGAGCCAGGGCAGAGTCAGATTGGATGTGAGGAGAAATGTTTTCCCTGTGAGGGTGTTGAGGCACTGGGACATTGCCCAGGGAGGTGGTGGAGTCACCATCTCTGGAAGTGTTGAAGAGGTGTCTGGATCTGACACTGGAGGATCTGGTTCAGGGTTCACTTCTGGTTTAGGGTTTAGTGGTTCTAGCAATGACAGATTAATGGTTAGACTCAATGATCTTATCGGTCTCCTCCAACCTTGATGATTCTATGATTAATGGCCTCAGTATCATATTTATATACTAAATATATATGACAAGAGACAGGTATGCAGATTTTGGCCTTTTCCTCCATCTGGTGCCTCTGTTCTCTGCTATCCGTTGGTGAATCCAGCATTTTAGCTTGAATTAAAATTAACAAACACACAAACCAAAACCCAGTACAGAGATTTCAGAGTCCCTTTGCCCCCTGTCGTTAAATATAACTAACCAACACTAGTCAAAATTCACTGCATAAGAATGCAAAGTTTGGAGATACTACAGGGAAACAAAGATTTTTACTTGTTTTTAATTATAGTAACAAAAAGCCCAATGCAAACTAGACTCATTTTTCACAAGCAATATCCAATATTCAAAAGCTCAACCTGCAAGTCTTTCATAATGTGACTGTTGCCAGATCCTTCGGTGAATCCAGCATTTTAGCTTGAATTAAAATTAACAAACACACAAACCAAAACCCAGTACAGAGATTTCAGAGTCCCTTTGCCCCCTGTCGTTAAATATAACTAACCAACACTAGTCAAAATTCACTGCATAAGAATGCAAAGTTTGGAGATACTACAGGGAAACAAAGATTTTTACTTGTTTTTAATTATAGTAACAAAAAGCCCAATGCAAACTAGACTCATTTTTCACAAGCAATATCCAATATTCAAAAGCTCAACCTGCAAGTCTTTCATAATGTGACTGTTGCCAGTAAGTGTCTTTCTGTCTTCTGTGTACCATGAAACACAGCTGGCCCAAACCACCATGGATAAGCAAATGCAATAAAAATTAAACATAAGATCAAATGAGAGAAAGAGTTGTTTAAGAAAGAAAAAGACCAAATGCCCTACACCAAGGATATCCAAGATAGTTGTTTAAGAAAGAAAAAGACCAAATCCCCTACACCAGGGTCATCCAAGAAAAGGAATCCAAAGGTGATGTAAGAACTAGAATAGCAGGACAGGAGAAAGGGAAAGTAATTCCTTCTTTGTGTTTCAGAAGAAAAGTTAGGGTGTTTTTTTTTCTAAGACTTAGCAATGAAACCTGAAATAACCTGGAAAAGTCAAGGCTAGTTGCTGCTCTGACAGAAGGAAATATTGCACGGCATAAGGCTGTCTTGCCCTAGAACAGAACACTATTGGTCAAACAAATGTTTTCCTTTTAATTATTTCCTCAAGTGTTTTATTATTAACAACCAGTAGCAAATCGCAGCATTACAAAATGAAGCTCTATTTTGACCATGTATTGATTTCTGTTAGCTCTGTTGGGTTTAACTTTCACAGTATCTGTGCCATGAGGAACTTTTTCCTTCAGTTTTAAATTATTTTTCCTACTAAAAACAGGGTAGAAGCATAAACACAACTATACTTAAACAGCACAAACTGCCTAGTAGGGAAAAAAAACTAACAAAATGGTTTGGGTTGGAAGGGACCTTAAAGACCAAAGTTTCAACCATGGGCAAAGACACCTTTCACTAGACCAGGCTGCTCAAAGCCCCATCCAGCCTGGTCTTCAACACTTCCAGGGATGGGACATCCACAGCTTCTCTGGAAAACTTGTTCCAGTGCCTCACCACCCTCAGAGTAAAGAAATTCTTCCCTAACTCTAATCTTATCCTACTCTCTGTCAGTTAAAAGCCATTAGCCCTTGTGCTGTCACTAAATGAAAAAATAAACTCTCAAATATGAAGTTATCACCTGCTCTCAACTAACTGAGAACACTGAAAT
>NW_008663252.1:11892-29286 GCF_000695815.1 Acanthisitta chloris | reverse complement strand
CACTTCCTTCCCTATTCTCAGATTTCATTCGACAAAGCAACCACACAAACCTTTGCTTTCTGACCTCTCTTTTCTACAAAACCAGAGTGTTGTGGTGACAGCACGTGTAAGTGGCTTGATTTATCCATGGGAAAGGTATCTATTACTTTGCAATAGTCTATTAAGCAATGAAAATATTAAAAGGAGTTAAAACCTCTTCAAAACACAAACACCTCCTTCACATTAAAACATCACATTCTTTCTAAGATAAGCATGTGTTCTAACAGTTTGAACATACTGCAAAATTACCACAGTAAAATATTTTACCTCCTTTCTTTCTGAATCCTTAATGCTTGCATGCAATACCAAGTTTTTCTAGACTGACTCTTGTGTTTAAGTCTACTGGACAAGCTCATAGCTCCTGCCTTCCATGTAACAGACCTTGTGTCAGTGCACACATAGGAAGCATAGCAAAGTTCACCCCAAGCTGCAGCTTTGCATTATTGGCACAACACAAGAAATCCTGCCAAGTAAATGATGACAAAATTTTATTCGCTGCTTAAGCTTACAATGTCAATAGTGACCAAAATAAGGAGAAATTATTTCGAGTCAAACCTCACCACAGGGAACTATCAGCATAAACAGAGGATGGGCTTTTAAGGCAATCTGCATTAATATCACCCCAAGTTTTGCTGTCTTGACAGAGTAATGATATTTGACAGTATGCTCCAGCAGATGCCACAAAATATATCTACTTCTTGCATGCTGCTGTGGTCTCTTTGGTCTACAGATGTTTATCTCTAGAGCATAGTTGAACAGCTGCCTACAAAATGTCAAAACAGCCCAGAAAGCTAGAGAGATACAGTTTTGCCAGATGTGTAACCTAGGTGAGCATTTCTTCTCACATAAAGAGGTACAAAGAAGTACAATTTAATGCAGCAGTCTCTTCTATTTGTTCTCACATCAACAGAAAAGAATATTTCCATTCTCTATCGGCTTTGGTGCTGCATCAAGAAAAAGCTTTTCACAGAAGACAGCTATAATAGCAATGCAAATATCATCCTGATGCAGCAAGAGCTGGAGGAAACAAGCTCTCAGCTCAGGCTAGATTCCAAGCCCTGCCTGCATTGCTAATGCAAATGAAACTTTAATGAGTCTGTCTGCAACATGAAGATAGCTAATTGTTCTGTGTGATGAAGTGTGATGTGAAATATTATGTCCAGTTTTGGGCGCCTCACTTAAAAAGGACATTGAGGCACTGGAGCAAGTCCAGCCAAGGCTCATCAAAGGTCTGGAAAATGTGGGATGAGGAAGGGCTGAGGGAATTGGGTTTGTTTAGCCTTGAGAAGACGCTCAGGGGTGACCTCATGGCTCTCTGCAACTCCCTGAAAGGAGGGTAGTTGTTATGCCACAACTGCAGGGAGAGAACTAGAGGGAATGGTCATAAACTGAGACAGGGAAGAGTCAGATTAGATGTTAGGAGAAATGTTTTACCTGTGAGGGTGTTCAGGCACTGGAATAGATTGCCCAGGGAGGTGTTGGAGTCACCATCCCTGGAAGTGTTGAAGAGGTGTCTGGATCTGGTGCTGGAGGATGTGGTTTAGGGTTTAGGGGCTCCAGCAGTGACAGGTTAATGGTTGGACTGGATGATCTTAGAGGGCTCCTCCAACCTTGATGATTCTACAATTACTCCATACTTTGGTCACTGTTGACACGGTTACCTTAAGCAGTGAATAAAACTGTAATCAGTTTTTGTGCTGAGAAAATAATGCAAAGATGCAGCATAGGGTAAAGTTTAACCTGTCTGTTGAACTTTGACATGGCTCCGACAGATGAGCCCTGAATATGAATGAAAGACCTGAGTGCCTCAAATTATGCCTCTGTAGGCACAGTTAACCATCCCCTTCCCACAGCATGGTACTGCCATGAAACCAAAGGGAGAGGCTGTAAGTGGGACAAAAGAAATGCTCAGTGAAGATGCTGACTGCTGCTTGCAGGTAATTTAAGCACAGTGGCTCAGAAAAATGAACAAAGCAATAGCTGAAACCACCTGCAGCCAACTCAGAGTTGAACTCTGACCTGAATTTTATGCTGTTTCTTTCTACCTATTCCTTCACAACCCTTTCTAAATCTAGTTTTCAACAAGCTGTGGTGGAATTTTTTGCAAAGTGAAAATGTCACTTCAAAAGCATTGTGGTCTGCCAGTGATTTATTGCCCAACACCAGCCTGTCAAAGAAGAAGTGAACCCTCTCCTGCCTCTCTCTCCATCCACTTAATTTATTTATTTATTTTAAATACCTCCTGAATTTTTCACACACAGAAGCTCCTATAGGAGCTGTTCTTTCAATGGTATGTGGCAATTCAGATAAACAGGGTCAAAAACTACCCTTTGTTTTGCAGTGGCAGGATACAGCTAGGCCTGTCATTACCCAAGAGGACAGAATTGTTAGCTAGAAACAAATGTATATGAAATAAAAAATCCCTGAAGGTTCTTTATAGTCTTCAAGTTTATTTATTTATTTTTAAACAACAAACTAAGTGCAATAAACAGTGCTAAAAATAAAAAAAAGAGGCAAAAATGGGGAAAGCACTCTCCTTCTTTTAGTCCTTCATTCCTCCTTTTGTTTCCCAGCTAGTAACTGCTTTAAATGAAACGAGAAGGAGCTGGGGGAAAAAGGTTTTTCTTGCCAGAGGTACAATCTCACCTGTTTGAGTGTGGTTTGCCTCAACCTATGCACAAAAATAGACCTCTGTGCTGAAGAGGTTCAGCAAGAGCAGAAGTAGCAGAGACATGGAGGAGAGGAACATTTGCTAAGTGTCAGATGAGCATCTCCTAGATCAAAGGGACATGCAGCAGGCAGCTCCAGGACCTTTCCCTCTTGCCCAGGAAAGATCCTCATGGTATCAAGCCTCAGACCAATGTAAAACATCACTGTTTTTCCAAAACATTTAGAGAATGTTGGACATTTCAGCAGGGTGAAAAGACAAGTTTCTACTGCAAACTTGCCACATTTGATCCATCTTGTTGAGACAAGAACAATTATTTCTCCTTCTACATTCCCTCTATTAACTGTCAGTTCTAGAAAATACCTCCCCTTTTTTTTTGGGTCTCAGAAATTCAGCAGTCCAGCCAGACATGCCAGACAAAGCCATTTACCTAGCTTGTCTGACAACCTTGTGTGCTCCAGCACAAAGTTGACAATTATTTAAGATAGCAACTTAACTGTTCCAGCCAGAACTGTGGAAAGCTGTCCTAGCTACAGCTATATTGCAAGCTGGACAGCAATTAACATTTGTCTATGATGCCCTTTTCTATGTGAAAAGCTAAAAAAATCCCTAGAATTTAACATACATGGAATCTGCAATACCTAAACCTGGACACAAATGTTCAGTCTTGTGTTTTCCTTAATGCTAAATAAGGGTGATCAATATCATCACTCACTTTTTACAAAATACTGCAATAAAACTACTTTCCTTCATATCATCTTTCTTTATTTTCCAGCCATAGCACTGAATGTGTTCTGTGTACTTCCTAAATGAATAGCAAGGGAGGAATCTACCTCCTTTCCTATAACAGGAAAGGACATTCCTTCCTAGGAAGGAATGACCTTCATCTTCAATTTCTGCCTTCAACATGCACCACAGTCCCAGAAAGTACTAAATGGGTCACTAAGTCCACTAAGCACCTGCATCCATCACTGTATTTGCTAGTCAGGAAGTACAAAGCAGAAAAGCTTTGATCAGAACTGTACAAACAAGTTTCTGCAGCTTGAACATATGGACCTTTCTTGTGAAAAAAACCAACCCAGTGTGCCAATTCCATTACTGGAGGTCAGGCCAGAGAAGCTGATGCAGTGAAGCAAGATATTTCTATCGCCCTGAACTGAAAAAGACTAGAAATATGAATTCATCTTCCTGATGTTAAAAATGTTGTCTGTAACTTCAGGCACACTAGAATAACTTCATAAAAGTTTACCATATTGCTCACACTGGAGCAGTTTTGGAGAGATTCACACCAGATACCCAGGCACTACTGCACTTGGCTCTGGATAAACAAAGCTAAGTAGCATGTGGTCCCTCGGAGAGGAACTCTTTGTTAGGAGCTGCAGTTCCAGGACAAGAGGCAATAGGGACAAATTGAAAGAGGAGAAATTTAGGTTAGATATTAGGAAGAAGTTTTTCCTGTGAGGGTGGTGAGACACTGGCACAGGTTGCCCAGGGAGACTGTGGCTGCCCCAACCCTGGCAGTGTTCACAGCCAGGTTGGATGAAGCCTTGAGCAACCTGGTGTGGTGGGAGGTGTCCCTGCCCAGGGAGTTGGGACTAGAAAATATCTAAGGTCCATTCCAACCCCTAAAATTCTATGATTCCATAGTATCCTCTGCCTTGTTATGACTTTCCCTAACTGCACAATTTAAAACCAGCAAGTTCAACGTATTGAGGGAGGGAATTTGCAGAGGGAATGGAGACCAAGTGAAAAAAAACCAGGATGAAAATACAGAAGGGAAAAAAAAGCAATGCTTTGAAGACATTCCCTGTGCCTCTATGTGCTTTTAGTTATCTGTGCGATGACTTGGAGACTGAACAGTTCTAGGATGCTGTAGAATACTATTTAGAAAAGAGTTATCATCCAGGCTTCTGGAAGGCTGTTATTCACAAAAAAGCTATAGTCCATTCATAAAATCATAGAATAATCAAGGTTGGAGGAGACCTCTAAGATCATCCAGTCCAACCATTAACCTGTCACTGCTGGAACCCCTAAATCAGATCCTCCAGCATCAATTCCAGATGCCTCTTCAACACTTCCAGGGATGGTGACTACACCACCTCCCTGGGCAATCTATTCCCGTGCCTGAACACAATAACAGGGAAAAAAATCTTTCCTAACATCCAATCTGACTCTGCCCTGGCTCAGATTATGACCATTTTCAGGCCTGTGTTTGTTCAAATTTGTGAAAGGTGTGGTAAAAGCAAACAACAGAAAAACCCCAATCCACAAGCAACCAAAAAGAAACCTAAGGCCTAAGTGTGTTCATGTGAAGAGTGAAACAGTTCAGCTGAGGACATCTTTCAGATGCAAGAGATGTCTGGGTTGAAAGGGAATGTGCACATAGCACCTTACAGAGAATTGTTTTAAGGCTTCCAAAGGTTGCTGAAGAAATAGAAGAAGATAAATGGTGGGATAAGGGTCTATGCATACCTGCCTGATATTTTCTTCCAGATCTATTCAACTGCTGCAGCTATTGTAGACAAGAGGTGCCTGTGCCTAATAGCAGTTGATAAACAGACCTTAAGTCTGAAAACCTAGAGATACTGCATCAATTTTAGGAGTCCAGTTTGTGGCTGACATCTTAGAGTACCACCTTGAAAGTGGCTTCTATTTTCATGAGTGTGTTTTGGAGGCTTGGTGGGGTTTAAGATTTGGGGTGGGTTTTTTGGGAGGAGGGTGTTTCAGGGTGGGGGAATGTGTGTGTTTTTTGGACTGGAGATGTTCTTTGTTCTGGTTTTGGGTTTTTTTTTACACAGGTATTCAAGTATAACCATATCTCACAGTAGAAACAGAAACTTTTGTGGCTTAAAATGATATAAACCCATGATGATAATCCTTGTGTGTATTGTCACTACGGTTTGTAGGAACACAAGCCACAGAGTGCTAACTATCTTAGAGAGCTTGTAATCTTAGAAGAATGTAGAGAATGAGGCAGAAAATAAGTTAAGATGGATTTCTAATTTTCTTTTCCTGACAGTACAAAAGATTTAGAAGAGATTTCTTTCTTTACAGACCACCCTTCCAGAAAAACAACTGTCCTCCTGTACCAAAAAGGAGCCCATTATATAAAGTGTATTAAACCTCTACATAAGGGTTAGGCTGAAATGAAAATATAGTTAAAAGCCTTAAGTACTTTAAAAACATAGAACTCAACTAAAATGGAAAAATTCAGACCTTTTTTTTTAGTATTTTCCATCTTTCAGCAATCCTAAACAGATTTCATTTCATTAAAGAATTCAGGGCCCTTGCTCTTCTGCTTGCAAAAGCCTCAGTGAAAACTATTTTCTTGTGCATTTTCCAATGCCATTTCCAATGCTAAAGCAAAGGAAATGTCATTGGTCCTGTTGGACCAAGCCCAGAGAAGAGCCACAAAGATGATTAGAGGGATAGAGCACCTCTTCAGGCTCAGAGAATTGGATTTGTTCAGCCTGGAAAAGAAAAGGCTTGGGGTGACCCTTCAGCATCTGAAGGGAGCCTGCAAAAAAGATGGAGAAGGACTTCTTACAAGAGCATGTAGCGACAGGACAAGGGAGAATGGATTCTAACTGAAAGTGGGTAAGTGTAGATTAGATATTAAGAAGAAATTCTTTCCTCTGAGGGTGGTGAGGCACTGGAACAGGCTGCCCAGAGAAGTTGTGGATGCCCCATCCCTGGAAACGTTCAAGGCCAGTCTGATGGAACTCAAAGCAACCTGGTCAAGTGAAAGATGTCCCTGCTCATGGCAGGGGGATTGGAACTAGATGATCTTTAACATCCCTTCCAACCCAAACCATTCTATGATTCTAAATCCTAGTAGAGGAAGAGAAAGATATTCAGCACTACAGTTAACTACAGCTGTCACAGGGCTAAGAAATAAAATGTGTGTTTATGGGATTTATAATTGTCTCTGGACAACTAGACCAAGATCCAAGAATGCTGAGTGCCATTCATGTCGTGGATCAAAGACAATGATGCAGCCAAGGCGGATTGTGCCTAGGCATCACTGTGAAGCTAAGCATCTTGAGACTGTGTTCACTTTTCCATATCAAAAGTGAATGCACTGCTCTTTCTAGACCAGAAATTAGGGCTCTTTCAGAAATAAAGCACTGCTTACTCTCTCTGGAATTCATGTGTCAAACAACCTTACATGACCTGGTTTAAACAGGACAGCAAATACACAGAAGTTCTTTTGATGCAAACCTACTTTCTATCATGACTTCACAGTCATTCCAATGAGTGAAAAGGAGAAACTGGGACTGAGAAGTATCTGATCTATATGCCAACTTGTTCATCTGTTACAAGAACTATCCTCCATTGGCTCATTGGACCATAAACTGCAATGAAATCAAAATTTTATCGTGTTCCTACACTAGTGTATCAGAGTAAATTTTATTTTAACATTCAGCCATGCCAGTTTCAATTTACACTGTTGGAGGATGAGAAGACATTCAGTAACCTACCCACTGAATAACATGTTATCATTTGTTGTCAGTACAAATTGGGGAATTGGTGTCTTAATTACAGAGAAGATGGGAAAGGTAGCTGAAGGATCTCAGAATTCCCATTCATTAGTGCCTACTTAGCTGGGAAACAGTACTGGCAATGATGATAATTCTCTGAGAAGGTCTCAGGCGTAATCAGACAGAAAGAAGGCAATGCAGGGGAAAGATTAGGAAAGCTGACAAATTGAAATGGCTGAGGTATAAGCTACCAGCACCTGGAGTCAATTAATAAGATCCTAGACCCATTATCCTGCCAGTGGAAGCAGAATTTCGAAGCAAAATAACAGGCAGTAACTGAACCAGGGCACTGTCAGTGCAGAGAAGGAACATGTGTTTTTGCAGGACTGTTGCAGCAGTGTTGTCAGGAACACAACAGAAAAACACAAGAGATGGAATTGCTAGAGATTTTTCCTGTGAAATTCCATCCATTAGAATTCAGCAGAAATAAAAAAAACACCACCTCAGATTCATTTTTTTTCTGTTAAAAATGAAAAACTACATTGCTACAGAGTTTTAAAGAGATGAAGTAAACCCACCAGAACTGCAGTGAAATTTGAGTTATGCTTTCATTGATTCACTATATACTTACAGACTCCCACGGAAGTCTATAAATGCATATATCTCTCAAATACAACCATGTTAATGCTGCCTTACAATCTGGCATAACAGTTGGAGGCTTGTGACAGTTTAGATGTTGAGCCACTGATTTGAAGCAGAACATGTTTTTTGTTTCTTGCTTTGTTTAGGATTGATGAACTGGTTTTGCTTTTCTGTTGAAAACAGGAAATTCAGTACTGTTCTTTTCCTATTCTACAGGTTGCAGAATGCCTTTTCCTGAAGTAGGAGCAATGTCTTCTACTGTAAACACTTAAGGCAACTAAGGAAAGTTAGTCTCCTCTCAACTGACCATACACTGTTGCAGGATGCATGTCTAGTGTAACTGCAGCCCTGAATGAAACTGCTCAGTTCAAGAAGTATCTGGAGCACAGACTGTGTGTGTAAGGCTGTGCAGGCACACAGGGACATAGGACAATGGATGGGACTGATTGACCCAGGGTCATCTTGCCTTCTCAAAAAAAATCAGTCACACAGGATGTTTTGAAGATCTCCTTCCTCCTGTCCACTCAGGAAGGAAGACCAAAGCATTCTGAACCTCTCACACTGGTCACAGAAAACAGGCTCATAATAAACAAAGCACACAGGTATTAGACAGACCAACCCAGAATTCAGTGCACAAATTTCATTTCTTTATAGACACACCTACTTAGAAGGGTAAAGCACCACAAAGTGCAAATACCAAAGCAGAGACTACTTACCTTCAATGTACAGGGGCTCAACGACATCGTGATTTATCAGTTCGAAGTTCTCATGACCAATCCAGTGCTCCACATTTCTTTTCCTGCCCGTAAAGAAGTTGTCCACAACTGTAACCTCATGGCCATCCATCATTAGTTTGTCAGTAAGATGAGAACCCACAAACCCTGCTCCTCCAGTTATCTGCGTTAGGACAGTTGGTATAAATTTCTTTTTCTTTTTACAGAAACACTAGACAAAGTCTACAAACATGAAGACAGAACAGTAGCTTTCAGATCTTTGCTTACTCCAGGGGAAACAACTCCATTTCCATGACTGGTTTCTTTTCCCCCCCCTCCAAGATTTACAGCATTTAAAATTTCAAGAGACATCCTTGACATGTTTCATCACTGTCAGGCTAGAAGTTCAGCTGCCCATTCACATCAATAAAATCTCTTTTTCAGATTACATTATTTTCCTTTCTTTCCTTCAAATTGGATTGTGCCCTTTTATGCAACAGCAAAGCCTAAAAAGAGGCAAAAAGGTAACAGGAGAATTTTCTGCAAATCCCATTTCTCAGAAAAAACAAAGAGATGACAGAATGCCAGGTTATTTTCCTGTCAGATTTATAATATCAGACATGTCAAATCCAGCTTTTACCTGGTTTAAATGGAAGACATGTCAGGTGTTCTAAGCAAGCACTGCAGGTTTTCACCCAGAAAGGAGGAAGGGAATTCTCATTTTAAATACCTGCTAAAACAAAAATCACTTCTTTTGTGTTTTAATGCATCCACAGCACACATCACTCTGGCCTGAGGAGGTCAGGCAGTTGGACAATGACCTTTGCAGGCCCTTTACAACTGAAAATATTCTATTCTATACCATCAGCTCTGACACGCAGCATCCTGCAGGGAGAGGACTAGAGGGAATGAATGGCCTTGAGCTGAGCCAGGGCAGAGTCAGATTGGATGTGAGGAGAAATGTTTTCCCTGTGAGGGTGTTGAGGCACTGGGATATTGCCCAGGGAGGTGGTGCAGTCACCATCCCTGGAAGTGTTGAAGAGGTGTCTGGATCTGACACTGATCTGGCTTAGGGTTTAGGGGTTCCAGCAGTGACAGGTTAATGGTTGGACTTAATGATCTTAGAGGTCTCATCCAACCTTGATTGTTCTATGGTTCTACTGTTTGCCTGTCTTGGAACTCTCTGATGTTTTACTGCAAAGAAACAAAATATTTAAAACCTTGTACTCCCGTTCCATTGCAGATGTAGGAGAAACAAGGAAAGTAATTATTTTTTCCCTTTCTGCACTTCAGTCAAACAGCAAACAATATAACCACTCTCTCAGTGCTGAAGCAGTCAGCACAGTAAGCAGAACTGCAAGTTGTGTGACACATCCAGACAGACCTAACTATGGAAGCAATTATTTTCTCTGCATTTCATAAGCTGTTTTCAAGAACAAAGACATGACAGATCACCACTCTCAAAAAATGGACTTGTAAAAGCCCTGTGTGACATCAGCTATATTGTATGACTGCATGATCAAATTCACATTTTGAGAGTGATTCAGCTGTTCCGTCCATTCTTCAGCAGCAGTGACAACTAACCACACAACAAAAGGACATGATGTAATTGTCAAGCAGGAATCTAATGAATGGATGCTGTGCTGCAACAACAAAGTGCTGTGTAGAGAAGGATGAGATGCCTGAAGTCCTTTCACTGTGGGCTAGTCAAAGCCTAAACATTTATCCTGCCCACTACCCTGCCATCCACCACTTAAAAAAGCCAAATTAGGACATCTGTTTTGTTTCACCGTTTTAAACTAGAAAAAAAACAGAAAGGCAAAGAGAAAGCTATCAAAGACTGAGAAAGGGAAACAAACAACCCCTATAACTGTATCTGTTTTCTTCTGTAAAAACCTGAATATCCATTTCTTGTATTCTCACACTTGTTCTTATTAAAAATTCAGGGAAGCAACTGTAAGCAGCAGTTCATAAAAGAATCATTTAGTTGTCTATTTAGTATTCTTCTGAGTTTGGCTTCCAGATTCAACATGTGATTCAGTTCCTTGACCAACCTGAAGGAAAAACAGGATTTAGGAGAAACTCTCTATGAAAGAATAGAAGAAAAAAAAAATCTCAAGGCTCCCACTCTCCTGCAACAGAGAGGAGGAAAGAACAAGTTTCTGACATAATGCTGTGAATGAGGATGAAAGAAGAGTAGGAACTGGAGGGGAACAGCCCTTTGCCATGTGCCACCACTTACCCAGGAAACAAACCAGGCATGGAAAACCTACTGCCATAAGTTTATCCTGACTTGGAAGTGAGCTGCAGCTTTGCTGGATGTTCCAAGGGTTTTGACTTTTTTTGTGGAGACCACCACAACACTTCAGTAGATGACCTGAACCTACTCCTTCAACTGAGGCCCAAGGAAATCTCCTGCTGCTCCTTCTATTTCCAAGATAGCAGAGTAGACAAACTCAATGCTTGCAATATGTCTTTGGTACAGTAAAAGAACTTGTCTTCTTCCCACTCTCCTTTTTGGAAAAATGCCCATAACAAAGCCAAGCACTAGTTACAGCACTATACTACATGCAAGCAAAAGGGAAAAAAAGGGCACAAACCAATTTTGTCTGGAAAGAAGTTTCCAATTCCTTTAAATCTGTAAATAGTTTTAACAATAAATCTAAATTAGGTATTAGATAAAGAAATAACTGAAAAAGGAGCTGAATTTCCCCCAGAAAAGTAAACAACTGAGTAAATGATGGTTTTTATCATTACTTGAGGCTACATTTTAAAAAAAAAGAGAGAAGATTATTTATCACTAAAGCTCTCTGTATAACCTTCCTGTAGTCACTCATAAACACATCATTTCTCAATATGACTTCCTGCAAATCACAATGACACATTCATCTACACAGTCATATACTGCACATTAATCATTTCCATATCAAACCTGAAGCTCCAGTGCTTGGGGCTTAAATAGGAATTCTTTATTATGGCATCGTTAATAGAAATATTTAAGTACTTGGTAGTGCAAATGTTTGGCAACTTCAGCACCTACTAAAAGGCCGAAATATTACTGGTAATCATCTCCATTAGAGGCACTTACAAGTCCTTCTATTTGTTACACGAGTTCATTTCTGCTGTCTGCAGTCAGAGCCAAAACATCTAATGTACCACATGGAAATTACATTCATTTTTTATTTTCTGCTCTACCATATTCAATTCAACAAAAAAAACAACAAACCACCCAACAGACTGAAGTAATGTCAACACTATCTTCCATAATATCAATAGAATTCCTTCTCTTGCACACAAAAGCCTGTGGCCTAATCACTTCAGAGAACTCAGGAAGCAGCTGAATCATACACAACAGGATGAAGACCTCTTTTAAATGCAAGTGACAGAGTATCTAGTCTCAGCTGAAATACCACCACTAAAAACAATCAGCTCCATCCAAATAGATGCAGTGTAATAAAAAAAATCACTGCTAGAACTGCTGCCTGCTCAGGTCAGTCCTGTGGAGATCTCCAGGCTGGAGATGGAGACTGCACTCAGAAGGGAAAATAAACTCAAATTTAAAATGGATTCTAGGAAAAGATGCAAAGAAAATACAAAGCAAATGATCAACCAAAGTTCACTTGTCTTGCCAATTCTTGAGGAACTTTGAAGTGTCATGCAAGGTCTACGTGTTTCCTTTACATGTGGACTTCAGCTACTCAAAAGAACATGGATTATTTCCCGTAGGATTATGACACCAACTCTGTAACAGAAAGGAACTGCCCACATGGGCAGGAGGTTTGTGAATGTCTATTTGAGTTGTCACCAAACTAGTCCCTCACTACAACAGAGAAGAAATGACACAACAACTTGGCATTCCTTTTGACCAGCTTTCCCTAGATGCTGAAGGATGTGGTTTAGGGGTTCCAGCAGAGTGACAGGTTAATGGTTGGACTTGATGACCTTAGAGGTCTCCTCCAACCTTGATGATTCTGATTCTATGAATTTGAACTACAAAATACACAGACACCAGAAAGCTATTCACCTCCAGGCCAACAGAAAACTCGCCCATTCCAACTACTTGCCAGATCTGTTGAAGCAACAGATTTCAACAAAACATTCAGTATTTTTCAGTGGCAAAGTCTAAAAGTGAACATCAAGAGCTCCACAGGCTGTTAACAGCTTTCACTGACACTTTTCTTGAAAGCACCTCCTCACTTACCCCAAAAACATGACATTAAGGTTACTTTATTACTCTTGCAACACATGAGGCACAAGATTTAGGAATTTTCAGAATTAAGCCTCTCTCTTCTGTTTTTCTCAGCGTATCTTCCATATTCAACAAAGACACAGGGAACCTACAGGTGTCCATCCTTCAGACTGTCATAAAAACGACAGAACATCATTGCAGAACTAAACTAATTTGGAATCACTTATTCTTTATGAAATTTTGCAATAGCAATGAAGACTATTGCCTAACAAAAATCAAAATTTTTTTCAGCTGCATCTTTTCAGTGTTTTTGAAGTCAAAGCAAATGAAATCACCAGGTAAGTTAGGCACTTTAGCAGGGTTTTGTCCGAGACTTTCCTTTCTACCACAGAGGCAGAAGTTCATACTCTATATTTACACATCTCAAGTAGCTCTACTTTCTCTGCCTTCAAAACATGGGCAAAAAAAATTTCCCCCTGGACAAACAGAAACAAGGAAAAATTTAGGTCACAGATAACTTCGAAAGCGTTTGCAGACAAAACTGGAAAGCTGTTGTTGCAGCACAATTCGCTGAGTTGAAAACTGCCTTGGATCAGTACTTGCCCTGACTTAACCTGCCATCCTCTTCCACCCTCAAATGCTTCTGATGCTTCAGAATAACAGGAACAGCAGAGAAGATAATAGAGAGATGAACGCTCCCTGCAGAGCAGCTGCTTTTCTAGTCTTATGACTAGATTTTGCCCAATTCAGTCACACAAGCTTTCTGTCAAGACGTGCTTAAGAAGTTTCTCAGTCTCTGCAAGTTGAAGCCATCTGGGAGCATAGACAAAGACCCTTTGGCAATGTGATCCCGAGATATTACAGAGAACAGCAGCCCAAGTGGCAAGTGCAAAGCACAGCCCATGTCTATTGTTCACATGCTGAGTTTGAGAGAACCAACAAAGCGGAGCACTACTCTAAAACCTGTGCAACACACGTGACATCCGAGGTGATTTACTTCATCCCTTCTCATGTCTTTAATCCTAGAACACTGATTACATTCCACAGAATTGTTTGGCATTCCCCAAAAGCAACCCCTGAGTAAACACCAACTTACCAAGATTCTTTTACGATCCTTTTCGGATAAAAATTTCACTGGTGGATATTTCTGGGTGAAACTACAGAACATGTCAAAACAAAGGAGAGAAATTAAGTAAGTTTCAGCTTGATTTCCTCTTTCACATACCTGTCTGAAACATGAAAACCCACTCTGACAACCTCCTGTTCTGCTAAGAGTATGTTTAGTCCCTTTTCCTAATAAAGTCCTAATTGAGGACTAGACAGGACAATCATAAGAGGTTGAGGGGAGAGTCAGATTGGATGACCATAAGGGAGAGGCAGATTGGATGTTAGGAGAAATGTTTTCCCTGTGAGGGTGTTGAGGCACTAGGATATTGCCCAGGGAGGTGGTGGAGTCACCATCCCTGGAAGTGTTGAAGAGGCATCTGGATCTGGCACTGGAGGATCTGGTTTAGGGTTTAGGGGTTCCAGCAGTGACAGGTTAATGGTTGGACTTGATGATTTTAGAGGTCTCCTCCAGCCTTGATGATTCTATGATTCTGTGCAGGACCCATGTGTGCCAGGAGTTCACACTGCAATTATCTTTCCTCCTACTCACAAATGGATTCTCACTGCACTGACCCTAAACCTCTCATCCTGAAGCACCTTCCCAGTTTCTGACCTGTAGTACTGGCCCAACAGGAATTCTTCAGAGGCAAAGCACTGATACTTCTGTACTTTGTCAACTTTTCATCCCAGAGAGAAAAATGTTTCCAGTTTCTTGAATAGGGGAAATATGGCAGTGGAACCCTCCAATGTTATGCACACAGGGAGACTGACATAAGAAACTACCTGCACTTGCTTTATACCACTATATAGGTCACTGACCATTTCCTTGATTTAAGCTGAAACAATGGAAAACAGTAGTGCATAAACATAATGCAGACATATAAAACACATCCTTCCTGTGACAAAGGCAAATCCACCAGTTACAAGAGGTTTATGGAATTCAAAAAAAGGTTAAGTGTCAAATAACTAGATGCAAGGCACAAGTCTGTCTCCTCCATTTCTAAACCCACTATTTTAAGGTCACATTAACCCAGCATGGAGTTATACTGCTGCCAAAGGGACCTCACAACCAATTTTCACAGAATCACAGAACCATCAAGGTTGGAGGAGAACTCTATGATCATCAAGTCCAACCATTAACCTGTCACTGCCAGAACTTCTAAACCCTAAACTTTATCCTCCAGCATCAGGTCCAGATGCTTCTTCAATACCTCCAGGGATGGTGACTCCACCACCTCCCTGGGCAATATCCCAGTGCCTCAACACCACAACAGGGAAAACATTTCTCCTCACATCCAATCTGACTCTGCCCTGGCTCAGCTCAAGGCCATTCCCTCTAGTCCTCTCCCTGCAGCCATGGCAGGACACACATCCCCCACCTCTCTCCAACCCTGGCAGGGAGTTGCAGAGAGCCAGGAGGTCACCCCTGAGCCTCTTCTCCAGGCTAAACAAACCCAGTTCCCTCAGCCCTTCCTCATATAACAAGTTTCCAGATTTTTTTGCTCCCTCCATTATACCAGTACTAGTTTAGATGCAGTGGGATAGAGTCTGAGAGCTAAATGATGACCTTTTGGCAAGAACATTGAGTTATCTTGACCTAATCCTCACTTTGATGACTAGGTGACAATGCTTTTGCTGAAATAATTAATAATGAAAACTTTCCAGCTTTAGCTTCAGTTAAACAAACTCTTGTTATGAGACTAGCATTAAGGAATTCCTGTCTTTCCTGCTTCTCCAAAGCATGACCATGGTTTGCTTTCAGGTTTTATCAGCTTATGAGGTAAGAAAACATTGACACTAGGATAAGCTTTGCAAGCAGGATCAGCCTTCAGGCATCTGACTGAGGAGTTATTTACTGTCACTTTACATAGACATGAAAGTAAAACATGATTAATTGCAACAACCCACATTCAGCTGAACCAGCAGAGGCAAATGGCTACACTATTGGAAAAATCCAACAAGAGCCCACATATTGTGAAAGTATAATTCCCAGACTGACTCAAACAGGGGAAAAAACCCATTTGGATTCTTTCTCCTGATTGATAGAGATCTGAAACTTATCAATACATGCAAGAAGGAAAGAGCATTTCTATGGCTCCTGGGAGACATTATAACTTAATGATTCCACTCAACAACTCATTGCTCATTTGGAAAAATATAACAGTTAGTGCAAAAAAAACCCCCAAAACAACCAACAAATCCCCAATCAGGAAAGCCTCCCACAACGGTCATCTGTGGATGGCAAAAGAAAATAGGTGAATTGCCAACAACTGAAGCTGAAGATTTACTGGGCTATGAATACAGATTAAATAAATCAATTGAACTGTTATAATTGGTATGGTTCTATCTCATGTGACTACTACAGGTGATGCAGTCTACAATGTGTTTTGTGCTGCCAATACATTGCCTAGTTCAGTCCATGAAGCTCTCATGCACATTAAGAGATGAGCAATCAGATCAGTATTCTCACTGAAATAAATTGCATGTGGCAGGTCACTGAATCTTTCAAACCAATTGTAAAAAACACAACTGAAATTTTTCCCCCTTTTTTTTCTTTTTTTTTTTTTTTTTTTTCAGCCCAGAAGGGGTGGGAAGAGGAGGGGCAACCACTCACTGAAACAACAAAACTCAGAACACCAGAAGGAGCAGGTGTCAGCATACCTCTGGCCAAGAGCAATGGTTTTCTCCCCTCACTCCAGAGGAACAGAACAACCACCAGTATGCTGTATGTAACCATGAAAAGTGTTTTCCCTGTGAGAGTGTTGAGGCGATATTGCCCTGCCCAGGAAGGTGGTGGAGTCACCATCCCTGGAAGTGTTGAAGAGGCATCTGGATCTGATGCTGGTTTAGGGCTTCCAGCAGAGTGGCAGGCTGGACTGAATGATCTTAGAGATTTCCTCCAACCTTGATGATTCTATGATGGTTTACTGGCATTTCTTGGACAAGTCCAGACTTGGCCTTTTGTAATGCTACTTGTTTGCTTGGGACACCAGCAGTGCCACCTGCACAACAGTATCGCTGTCAAAAGCACTGTCCTTGTCAGACCTGACAATTCCCACTCCTATTCCAGACCACATTTTGTGAAGAAAAGCATCTACTCATTAGGACTTTCATATCAGGGAACTAATCTGACAGAAAGGTAACCAGGCTGGGGAGAAAGGGAGTTATTTGCAAACAAACACTGAAATGTCTAGTTTCCTCATCCAGCTTACTCAAATGGCTCTGCTGGCCTAACAATGAGGAAATGATATTGCAGAATGAACACAAACAGCCAGGGAGAAATGGATCAGACTTGGATTCTTTTTTTTATACAACTGTCTATTTAAGATGCCTGTGGAACTACAGCACATTATTTAATATCTGCAGCTCATCAAAAAGCTTCTGTGCTTTTCCTCAGTTGCATCATCCAGTTTAATCCTGGCAGTCCCAGTGGACAACAGGCTGTCCATGAGTCAGTCAACAGTGTGTCCTTGTGGCTAAGAAGCCAATGGAATCCTGGGATGAAGTGGGAAGAGCATTGCCAGCAGGGCAGGGAGGGGATCCTGCCTCTCTACT
>NW_008663252.1:7277-11836 GCF_000695815.1 Acanthisitta chloris | reverse complement strand
CCAGAGGGACATGGAGCTCCTGGAGCAGGTCCAGGGGAGGGCAAGGAAATGCTGAAGGGGCTGGAGCACCTCAGTGATGAGGAAAGGCTGAGGGAGCTGGGGCTGTTCAGTCTCCAGAAGGGACAACTGAGAGAGAGCTCATTAAAGGATTCAAGTCCATGAACAGGAAGTCTCAAGAGGATGATCAGACTCTGCTCAGTGGGGAAACCAATAAAACAAGAGGGAACAGCAAAAACTGATGCCCAGGAAGTTCCACCTGAACACAAGGAAGAACTTCTTCGCTGTTCAGTCCCTGAGCACTGAACAGATTGCCCAGAGAGGTTGTGGATTCTCCCTCACTGGAGATATTCCAGAACTATCTGGACACAATCCTGAGCCATGTGCTCTAGGGTGGCCCTGCTGGAGTAGGGAGGTTGGACCAGATGACCCATTGTGGTCCCTTCCAACCTCACTGATTCTGTGGTGCTGTGATAACACATTCCCTCATAAATCCTGAGAGAAGTGACTTGGTCAGGCTCACTCAAAGCACATACACAGTCACAAACAAACCACTGTACATTAGCTGAACTATGGTAACTGACCACAAGTGTGGGAAAAGTGAGGTAAAACATATTTTCAGTCTCTTGAAGTTGAAACCAGTATGAGTTAGCACACACACCTGGGTTGGGCTTTCTAAACTAGCTGGACTCAAAAAAGCAAATTCCTGCACATGATTTGAACTTTACAAGAATCCAGCACTCCCAGTTTGCTTCAGTGGGATTAATCAGTCTGAACACCTTAAGCATTCATATCTTTCAGCATTCAAGGCCCCATCCTCACTTACATATGCTAACAACCCAAAAGTCCTGAGGATATACACAAAACATTTATCTCAAGCCTACAACTACAGAACTGACTGCTACAGAACAGAATCTGCCTTTGAATTGTTTCCCAAATTTAGCAAAGGACATACCTTTTTTCTAGATCTTTGATTTTCTCCCTTAGAGGTGCCACAGCCTAAAAGAAAGGAAAAAAACATTTAATCTTTGAAGAATAAAACAAGATTCACATTGCAAAACATACATATAGGAAGTTATTTTAGAGCAAAACTCATGGCAAACAGTCTCCTATGAAGAGCTTTAGTGAAGACACTCCAAGAAACGTTCGCCTTGGACCTCTTCCACTAAAAATCAAATCATCTAGTACAGTGTGAAATGAAATCCCTTAGCTTACCACTGAAAAAAAAGCACCTCAAGGCTATGAGTACCATAGCCTTGATAAGGACATCCAATGTTATGATTCCTATGTGACTAAGTGAAGTCACAAGTGACTTGTCTGAGGTTGTCAGAGGCAATCTATAGCCAGGAGCAGCACAACAGGACAGCAAGTAAAACCTCAACTATATAAATGGACCACAAATAGGCATAACAGAGGACACAGACATGGAAAGAGAGGCATTAGCTCCAGTGACAAGGCTGCAATTCTCTCAGAATTATAAATTCAGTATGCAAACTTAAAGAAACTTCATGTTTAAATGCCAAAGATCTGTTCTGCATCATGATTTGAGAGTATTATCTAGGCTTTGAAGAAAATATTGAAAGGAAATTTGTTAGAAAATATATTCACCTTCCAAGACTTCTGTTTGCATTTTCACTGCTTTAAAAGAGAGAATCACTTAAGTTGGTATCAGTTTCAGTTTCTTTATCACAGGACCCAAACTTCTAACAGTCCTCTTGAATTTCAACAAGTCCCTGAACTCCTTTTTAAGTTTACTAAAATCTGGACACAAAATTTACCATCTAGGGCTATACATAAGTTGAAAACTATCAGAGGGCTTTCACTTGTACTATGCAGCAACACATCAACAAATCCTATTGGTTTTGTACAAACACTTCTGATTAGAGGTAGGCAATTCAGGAACTTCATAAACTGAAATAAGCTGCATATTCATGTTAAGGGGAAATATGGTATTATTTATGGTACTATCATTTATAATCATTAAATATTTAGGTCTGTGGAGCAGCAAATAGTTCTTGAAACAGTTAGACTTACTCAAGATACTGTACAACTAACAGCTTTAAAAACAAGATGCAGAAATGCTCCAACTTCTCAGACCTTTCAGTACCTCTGATCTACTAACTGAATCTCAAGCATTTCACCATTCTTGAACTGGAATTTTCAGAATGCTTGCTGCAATGCTTACCAGAATTTAAAAGAAAAGAAGAAAGAGAAAGAGAGGAATGCAAAAGACAAACTAAGAACACAGTCTTTCCATTGATATTAAGCAATTTCAGTAGGCTTCTCACTGTGTCCAGAGGAAAAATTGCCATATAAACCTCCTGGAATATAAGACACTAGGCAGACCAGACTAGACTAATACAATCACCCACACAAGGGTAATGGGTATTAAACTCAAGGACTTCTGTATCTATTAAATACTCTGTTTTTTCGTTATTAGACTGGAAGTCTAAAACATTTAGAGAAAGATCAGTTGCACACATTCTTAGTGGTTCGCAGCAAAGTGAGGCTGAAATGGAAGTTCACAGTTATTGGTACAGAAGTTCAGAACCACCAGTGTGTTCTGTACCCATGTCTACCCCAGAAACTACCAGGACTTGTGCTTAAAGCATTGGTATCACACACCATCCCTGACCACAACCATTGCTACCTTTGGGCATTAGTTAAGAACATAGCAAGGCATTTTTGGGCAGTTTCAAATTTTTAATGAAACTTATACATACTTCACGTTTTCTGAAGGTGACAGAAGAAAGAATTTGTGTCTATCCTTTCAGTAACAAAAAAAACCACAACACTTCTCTAGAGGATTCTGCCATAGTCTCTATAGCAAAGGAGTCAGCAGATCTGTTACTTTCAAGAAAGGTTTTGAGCAAAATAAAAAGGAGTCACAGATCTAAGTTAGAAACTCCACTATAGCAAAGAATAGCTCAAAAACATATGTACAGACACAAATCCAATGCTTAGAACAGTTTTAGTGGAATGGAGACTAATGAGATAGAACTAAATACATTCAACATGAAATGAGTGAAATGGGAGTCCTCAAACCAAAACAGATTACAGCTAGTAGCAAACTAACCTCCTCTATTTTACTATCCACCTTCTGATCTCCATTTTCTTGAAGAGACCTGTTGGCAAGAAAAGAAAAAATGTAATCCATACCTCAGCAACAGCTGCACCCACATCATGCTTTTCCTGTTAAAATAGTACCTTCAAAGCACCTGGAGTTAGTATTATTACAAAGACATACTCAGAACTAATGAAGCTGGATGGTCCAACTCCCACCAAAAGCAGCTAGTCTGATAACCAAGTTTGGAAGAAACTCAACCAAACCCACAGCAAAGGACAGCAACAAGTAATATTCATTTAACAGAGAAAATTAACTGGGTTTGAGTGTAATTTTACCGTGAAAATGCCCAGAATGTGTCTTTGAGGGTCTCTGCTTACTGTACACAAACAAAACATTTTCCTTTAATGCCATGACAGTAACTCTAATATCAATCAAAAATCTGCAGATGACACTAAGATGTGAGTGTGGATCTGCCTGAGGGTAGGAAAGCTCTACAGAGAGACCTGGACTGACTTGATCAGTGGCTGAGGACAAATGCATGAGATTCAATAAGGCTCAGTGCTAGTCCTGCACTTGGGACACAATTCCATGCAGAGCTACAAGCCGGGGGAGGAGTGGGGAGAGAGGTGTTGGTTAGAAAGGGACTTGGGAGTGCTCATGGCCGTGGCTCAATGGGAGCCAAGAGTGTGCACAGGTGGCCAAGGAGGCCAAGGGCATCTTGGCCTGGCTCCAGCAGAGTGTGGCAGCAGCACTAGGGCAGTTCTCATCCCCCTGCACTAGGCACTGGGGAGGTCCCAGCTCAGTGCTGTGCTCAGCTTTGGGCACTCACTGCCCAAAGGCCATTGAGGCACTGGAGCGAGTCCAGCCAAGGGCAACGAGGGCAGCAAAGCACTACAAAACCTGTGGGATGAGGAAGGGCTGAGGGAATTGGGTTTGCTTAGCCTTGGGAACAGGCCCAGGGATGACCTCATGGCTCTCTCCAACTCCCTGACACGGAGGTGGTGGAGTCACCATCCCTGGAAGTGTAGAAGAGGCATCTGGATGTGGCACTGGAGGATCTGGTTTAGGGTTTAGAGGTTCCAATAGTGACACGTTAATGGTTGGATTCAATGATCTTATAGGTCTCCTCCAACCCTGATGAGTCTATGAAAAGAGAGAAGGGAAAATGTATCTCACTTTGAACTTATTCAAAGACAAGGGAAAAAAACCCATATACTAAAACATGTCTTAAGTGACCACCTGATGGGCAATGCTGACTTCTCACGCAAATGTTACTCGTTTGAAACGAAGCCAAGGACAAAATATGTTGTGGTAACTTGTGAGAACAGTTACCAACATTTTTGCAAGACATCAGCTTACTGTCTAAGAAGCTGATGTCTTGCAAAAATCTGTGTGGTCTTATTGAGCATCTAATTGTGTAAAGTAGCTCAATTAGTTGTGTTTGTTCTTGAGAAAACTTCTACAAGTGTAGAGCACGTATTTTAAAATTTTACTC
>NW_008663252.1:0-7259 GCF_000695815.1 Acanthisitta chloris | reverse complement strand
TTCCCTACATTTGAATAATTATATTTTTATTTCAATTAAACTTTCTGAAAGGGGAATTATTCACCTTACAGTAGTAAGTTTTTGCATACTAGAGGATTCAGGGGTATCCAAAATAAAATGGAGTTCTTTCAAATAAAAACAGAGCTCCTTTACTTGGGACCTGAACTCATTACACCCAGGGAAACAGAAGATCCTTTGTTAAGCATATATATATATACACACCCTACTGTTAGAAGTTAGAGCAATGACTCCCTTCATAGCCCTCTGTAAAACTCTTACTTCTAAAAAACATCAGCTCAGTCCATTACTGAGGCAAAACCCTTAGTGACCAGATTCATTTTGTCCTACCAGTAAAGAGTACAGTAAATTTTTGTACTAAGACACAGTCACAAAATCATCTTTTTAACCCAAAATATCATTTATTGTAACAGTGGCAAATAAAAACCCTCTAGCTAACACAGAATTCATTTACTGCAAGGAAGCAATATTAGAATCACAGAACCATCACAAGACCTCAAAGAGCATCGAGTCCAACCATTAACCTGTCACTGCTGGAACCCCTAAACCCTAAACCAGATCAGTGTCAGATCCAGACACCTCTTCAACACCTCCAGAGATGGTGACTCCACCACCTCCCTGGGCAATATCCCAGTGCCTCAACACCACAACAGGGAAAACATTTCTCCTCACATCCAATCTGACTCTGCCCTGGCTCAGCTCAAGGCCATTCCCTCTAGTCCTCTCCCTGCAGCCATGGCAGGACACACATCCCCCACCTCTCTCCAACCCTGGCAGGGAGTTGCAGAGAGCCAGGAGGTCACCCCTGAGCCTCTTCTCCAGGCTCAACAAACCCAACTCCCTCAGCCCTTCCTCATGTTTTCCAGCCCTTTGCTGCCCTCGTTGCCCTTGGCTGGACTCGCTCCAGTGCCTCAATGGCTTTTGGGCAGTGAGTGCCCAAAGCTGAGCACAGCACTGAGCTGGGACCTCCCCAGTGCCCAGTGCAGGGGGATGAGCACTGCCCTAGTCCTGCTGCCACTATTCAAGCATTGCCTTTGTTAGGAGGAAGAGCTCATTAAAAACTGAACTGCAGGACACCAGTCCTTAAGTTCCAGGATTTGTGAATAAAGAACAATAGATGCTATTTTTGAGGGGACTTCCTCATTTATCAGAGAGGAGAGGCTATCTAGCCCACAGCTGTTTGCAGAGCTTCTTGTGAATTTCTGTTATTTGGGAAAATATTTACAAAATTCACAAGGATATCTTAATTCATAATAATCCTTAATTCAGATTGGATGTTAGGAGAAATGTTTTCCCTGTGAGGGTGTTGAGGCACTGGGATATTGCCCAGGGAGGTGGTGGAGTCACCATCCCTGGAAGTGTTGAAGAGGCATCTGGATCTGACACTGGTTCAGGGTTTAGGGGTTCCAGCAGTGACAGGTTAATGGTTGGACTGGATGATCTTAGAGGTCTCCTCCAACCTTGATGAGTCTATGATTACCTGGCTGAGTACCAACATTAGATCTTCAAATATACAGTTTTCCCCCTCGATTGCTCTATAAAGGACATCTCAAATGAATTCAGATGCAGGTAATGGTAGAACGTGTATGGACAGCTCCTCAGGGAATGAACCCACTGGATCCCACATCCACCTGTCCTCCTCAAACCCATCTCTGAGGAATGCTCAGCTGCCCATGTAACAGCTGCTAAGCTGCCATAGTTCACTGGTCATGATAACATGGTAATCTAAATGATATCTCCATCTGCAAGCCACAGCAGCTCAGCAGCTGTCTGCCTAACAGCTGAGCACTCTTTGCAGCAAGGGTGGGAAACTCCAACAGTAGTAAAGTGTACCACTTGGGATGGGAATAATTGTTGGGTAAGCTCTCCTGGGTGAATCAGAGTCCAGAGAAAAAACATTATTTTTCTTACTTTGCCTCAAACGTCCTTACTCTGTGCTGCTAAGCATGGCAACAGAGTACCAAATCCCCTTACTAGCAAAACAAGAGGGTGAAATATTTTGTCCTCTATACACCATGAATTTGCTGTAGGGAACATGCTGTCTCCATATTCTCCTCAATTACTTTTGCAGCTGTGTCTCCCTGGTGAATTTTCCCAGAGGATAAACTCACATGCAGGCAGAAATGATGTGAAAATCTGCATGTTTTGCATGCACATGCTATGCCTTTCTGTTTCTAAAGGAAAACATTCTAGGGGACAATCCAGGATTTTTTTTGCTTTTCAGCAGTTACACCATCAGACACTCTCCCAATTAATTGTGGAGAAGGAAAAACTCTCCAAAGCACATTTCTAACTCTAGGTACAGAAACATAATTACGGCAAACAGTGGAAAATCTGCTGCTCTTCAATATTTAAGCCCCTATTAGCACAGAGATACAGTCAGATCTGTGCTGAGGAAAAGCAGAATCCAAGCCTACGTGAGCAGCTATGCCACCCAATTTGCCAAAATCAGAAGATGAATTAGTGTAAATAAAGGAAGATGTTGATGTGAGAGTAAGAGCCTGGGAGAAATTTCCAGCAGGCATACAACTCTTTTTTGAGACTGAACACCTTGTGTTTAAAAAATGGCATCAGCTGCTTAGCAACCACCCAAACACCACTGTGAGCTGCTGCTCTGTTTTCTCCCTGCTTGATATATATTGACACATGTTGATGGGAAAGGTAAGTTAATTTTGCTTCGCATAAGGATATTCAATACAAAAATTTTATACATTACCTCATATTGACAAAGTTTCCCCATACAGCTGGAAAATAAGAAGAGAGAAAACAGTGTCATATAACAGTACACGAGGTCTTTTTTTTTTCCTTTTATCACCAGACAGAATTTCAAACACTATTATGTTAATCACAAATTATCTAAACAAGCTACAAACACACACCCCCTCCAAGTATCTAGAACACAGTTTGAGTATGGGAGGAATCCTGGTGAGATCACATGAGACTATAAAAAAATGGACAAGAA
This sequence comes from Acanthisitta chloris, assembly GCF_000695815.1. Classification (NCBI taxonomy): domain Eukaryota; kingdom Metazoa; phylum Chordata; class Aves; order Passeriformes; family Acanthisittidae; genus Acanthisitta; species Acanthisitta chloris. Next base: position 4,279 of record NW_008663252.1, on the reverse strand, counting down.
TTATCTAAGACTGTAATTTATCACTGCACACAGATTAAATAAACCAGAACACTCCACTGGTTTATTAGTGATATTGAAATAAATCACAAGAGCAAGAAAGACCTGTAGACCTGAACCACACAAAGTGCAAACTGCATAGTGACAAGAGTAAAAACAAAAGCTTGGCCACTACAGGTGAGAGCTGAACCAGTCCCAGAGGTACCACAAGAGTCCTGTATTAAAGGTGCTTGTGTGCACATGTTCTTTCTCTAAATCCCTATTATATTATGATGGAGACACAAGAGGTACCTAAGCAATATAACCAACTGCCTCACTAAGCTCAACATTTATTAAATTGTATGGAAAAAGTTTTATAGAAAGATAAACCACAGTATAATAACACACCAAAGATGTATGAGCTGTTTCTGTGTTCACAAAAAGATTCATCTGCCCAAATTGTTTTCTACTAGAAAATAAAAAAAAAAAAATCAAATCTGAAACTGTTCAGGGTTTAAGTGATTATAGAAAGACTATCAGAACACTGTTTTTTCCTTTTAATTTTTAAATACATGCTGTGCCCTAGTTAAAGTGCAAAAATGAGAAGCCATAAACCAGGCTACACTGACAAGGAAGACTTGACAACTTTGGATCAACACGATAAACAAGTCTAACATGGAACAGTTATGTAAGGGGAGTCTGCAAAGCAAACAACACAGGGAAAACACACCAAATACCTCCAGAAAATCATTCTGCAGTTGCTCTTTAAGAGACAAGGCTCAGCCTAAGGCCCCAAATTACACAGGGTCTTAAGAAGGAGGAGTTGCCTACATGCAGTACTAACACACTGAAAGCTTCTCAAGTGTCCTCAGCTTTTAAAGGTTGTGCTGCAGGTTTCAAGCAGCAGCTGAAGTATTTTGCCTACATTTAGACTTTGCACCTACATTTTCACCATTATTACTCACTGAGCTCAAGCAGACGATGAGGTGTTACAAAACAAGAAAACAAAAAAACCCCACTGCTACAGTCACAGGCACCTTCCAGGCAGAAGGAATAAACATATCCAGGAAGGAGGAGTGGGGAGGACAAGAGAGGATACAGTAATGCAGTCTCTGTTCTACCCTTTAGGGGATGACAAAGCTACTGAACTGCTTTTAACTGCTGAGTAATTCAAAGAGTAGCTCAAACGAATCCATGACAGACTATCAAAGAAACTGTAGGAGGGCACTGTGATATCTGTGGTGGTATCATAAAACCTCCTGCCATCTTCTAGGGAAAAGCTAGGGAAGTTTTATATTACAAGAGATGATCATTAAAGTCTAACTCAATTTAAAAAAAAACCCACTGGATTTGACGTTAACTAGATGAAGTTAATGTTCTGTGGGGGAAAAGGAATACAGTGTTGAGTTCTAAGTTAAATTCAAGTTATTTACCCTCTGGTTAGGATTTTAGAATTATTTATATTAACATTACTGGCAAAACTCTTTTTTTTTTCTTCAGTGAATGATGACCATCTGGCAACTACAGGTACAGAATTCTCAAGTCAGACACTACTCAGCTCTACTTACAATGAATTCTTTTTCTGGGCTGCAGAAACCCATGCAAATAATGAAAATGTTGTTTCTGCAGGGACAGGAAGCATCTGAGCTTAGCTGGTGAAACAGGAACTGATGAAAAAAATGAGTTGCCAGCTGCAACATAAATACCACCCTGCAAAGACAGTGGAGCTACATTGCAGACAAGAAACTTGCTTCCTAAAGAAAACATGTTAGCTGTGTGTGCTCAGCGTCCACAGAAGGGAAGGGATGCTCACAAAGGCATTTGCATCCTTCCAGAGCTATGTTGGATATCCCAGATCTGCAGGAGTACATGACCTTCCCATTAAACTTCTAATTTTGTACCATTATCGATAGGGAAAAAATAAGAAAGAAACTGGAAAACGAACCATGGAGGGATCTGAAGAACCCTCAAGTCTCTCTCACATGCAGAGAGCTGTTGCAGGAACTCATTTCAACACACTGCCCTCACAAAGGACTCTGAGTGCACAATTTTAAGGAGGATCTCTTTGGCTACTGGTGCTCACGCAGAGCTTACATCAAGGTTGAAGGGATCAGAGGTTTTGCACTACAGTGGAAATTAAGGTTTGGTTGTTTTCATTCTAAAGGCACAACTGTTTATATAACAGGCTTACCCAGCTGCAGAACCAGCAGTATGACTATGGCTCACAGAGGATTTCCTTGGCCTAAAGGTTATACCAAGGCCAATTTGACACTCAAGCAAGAATGATGGAAACATATTAAAGCAAGTGGATCCAAATCCACAAGCAGAATGATGCAGAGTTACAAGCCTAAATTCAAGATAAAAACCTTAAGGGGCACCATAAAACCACTTGACAAGCCCAAGTTCAGGCACCAAAAAGCTGCAAAAATAGATGGTCAAAAAGGCTTCCACACCAGCAAGATCATAAATCAAGCACTACACATAAACCAAGTTTACAAAAGCATGAGACTCCTAATGGACCAAATTAGAGCAATAACTAACATAACTGAGCACCTCACCATAAAACTTTTAAAAAGTACAACTCTAAAGCCAAATCTTTTAAGTCAAAAGGTATTCATCCAGGATAACAGCCTTGTGCCAGTTCTTAAACCTTGGAGAACATAGGATCACCAAGGCTGGAGGAGACCTCTAAGAACATCAAGTCCAACCAATAGCTGCCACTCTGCTGGAACCCCTAAACCATATCCTCCAGCATCAAATCCAGACATCTCTTCAAAACTTCCAGGGTGACTCCATCACCTCCCTGGGCAATGTATTCCAATGCCTGACCAAAAGGCACTGAGATTTAACACCCTCACCCCCCGCAGCCACATACACTATGTACTCTATGCAGCACTTCCTACTCATCCAACAGCATTTACAAACATAAAGGCTACTCCTGAAACCCTCTGCAAGGGAAGAATTCATGATTAATTGGCCTAGACAGAAGTATGACTTGCAACAAATAACTGAGATGCTCACCTACAAGAAAGGAAGAGACATAGGTTCTGCTTATTCACTCAAAGACTATTTGTAAACCTCACCCAATGACTGATTAAGGTAATAATATGTTGCCATTAGGGAAAGGATCAGAATATCTGTATTGTTCTGAGACACATGCAAGCCTGGTTTAATGGCCTGTAGCAGAAAGGTGTAGTCCTGTTTTGACTCGACCTGTTCTGGGATGTTTTTTCCCCTCTACATCCCTTCCAAAAAATAATGAGACAAACAATTTTTGTTGTAGCATTTTCACAAGGATTAATTGCAAGTACCAGGAAGATTAAAAATCATCAGTCACTAATCACTCCCACAGACCTTACACTTGACAGTGATAGCTTCCAGAGAAGAACACGCCTCGGGTGAAGCAATGAAGAACTGTACTTTTATAAGAGAGAAGATTTGTTTCTTAAAGCCTTAATCACAGTACTGGTATTAAAGAAGTATTTACATTTTGCTGACTAAACAATCATTCACAGTGTTCAGAAAGCCTCAATCCCCTTTTTTGTTTGGTTTGTTGTCTGGTTTGGGTTTTTTTTCCCTCCAGCCTCTGAGAGATTAAGCTGTAACTATTTGGCATGCACAGCCTTGCAGTCAAATTGTTGTAGATTTCCAAGATTTCTCAAAACTACCCTAAACAAAAGTCAGTCACATATGAGCAGAGAATGTGTTGGAGATTTTTTTCTGCTGAATATATTTACATTTCTGGAACTATAAAAGTTTGTTCAGTCTTTCTAGAGAAGTCCCTTTCTGACATGATGCCAGATATGGAGCAGTGCAATGACTTGGATACTGTTAGCAAAGGAATATTCCAAGAGTTATCCTTTGGATACAAGCCAACTCTGCCTGCATTAAATGGAAACAAAAAAAAAACCACCTCCAAAACTACAAAATCTGTTAAATCACAGTTGAAAAAGTACAACAGAAACCCCAAGTGATTTGCTGTTGAGCATCCACTATTAAATGGACACTTCCCTGGAAACATTCAAGGCCAGGTTGGACAGGGTTTTAAGCAACCTAAACCAGTGAAAGATGTCCCGGCTCATGGCAGTGAAGGGTTAGACTAAATGATCTTTAAAGGTCTCTTCCAAGACAAACCATTTTCTGATTTGGCCAACATTTTTCAAACTGCCTTCCTACAGTCTAGATTCCATAAAAGAAAAACCTAAAAAAAATTACAAAATCACTCAGTATTATCCATACCAATCCCATGCAGTGCTCCAGGTTGGGACAGAGTGGCGGAGAGCAGCCAGGCACAAAGGGACCT
>NW_008663251.1:0-2466 GCF_000695815.1 Acanthisitta chloris | reverse complement strand
TAGTGAAAGAATACAGTCGCCCCTGCCGTGTAAAGGCAAATTGATCCCAATGCTTGTTAGCAATGGGTATTGCAAAGAAAGCATTAGCCAAATCAGTTACGGCATATCAGGTTCCAGGATGCTTCTGGGTTTTTACAAGTAAAGTAAGAACATCTGGCACGGCCGCTATAAGGGGCAGTGTTTATGTAACTCCTAAATTCCAAGGTCATCCTCCACAACCCATCACTCCTCTCAACAGGTCAGACCGAGTTATTCTAAGCTGCGGTAGCTGACTTTAAAACTCCTACATCCAATAAATCCTTAATTGTCTGTGAAATCTCTTCATGCTCCTCCCTGGAATCCTGTGCTGTTTCATTGTCACTAGCTCCGTTGCAGCACTGATATAGTTCTTTGTTCCAAATGGGTACAAACCATCAGAAAGGTTCAAAGTCAGTCCCTTTAAAATATCAATCCCAACTGTGTATTCAGGGACAGGAACAATTTAAACTGAGTAAGATCGCTTTGGGAAATTTCCTATTTTCATTTCAATTTCTGTTTGCATAGCTTTGATTTTTTTTCCCCACTCAATCCTGTAATTAATACAGACTCCCCTTTAAATTTCTTAGGGTTTCCATATATTAAAGAGGCTTACACTCTAACCAAACCAAGGCTTTTACAGTTTGTGAGGATCGAGGATTAGGTTTTCCAAAAGGCTTAAAGTTCCACATGGAGCTGCCGATCCTTTTACACCCCTTGCACTGGACCTTGGACATTACTTCACTTTTGGTTATTATGCCAAACTATTTCCCTAATCTCTTTCCAAGGATACAAGTCAGAGTGCGTCTCCCAGACCTCCTTCTCCCCGGAACAGTCCCTCCCCCCCAGAACAGCTGATCCACCCACAGGGGGGCCCTCCCCGCGAGCAGAGCCGGAGTCCCTTTGAGGTTCCGGGGGCGTGCCACAGGCTGAGTTGTTCCTGAATCCTTTGTTTTAGAAATCTACACTCTCCTGTTACTTTTATTCAACCCCTCTATTTACTTATTTTCCTTAGTAAAGCTGTGAACATGTTCTTTTGAGAAATCCTAGCTTCACTGCCTTTAGAACTGTCTCGGGTGTCCCGGTTTCCTGCCCTTCCACTGGGGCTCCATTCTCCAAAGTCACCTAATTGCTGAACTCTTTCTATTACCATATCAAGGGGGTTCCCTGTCTCATTGATCAGGAGGGTCATTATCACATTTTTATATGCTGGTGGAGCAGTTTTAACTAGCTTGTTTCTTACAGTAACAGTCAAAGCATCCTGCATCATGGTGCCAGCATCTCCTACCTAAATAGCTACTTTCATCCCTTTCCCTTCATTCCTTTTACCACATCCTCTACCACATCTTTCCTTACTTTAATTACCACCTTGTCTTTCCTGATTATTCTCTAAAATGGCCACCACTGCCCGAGCTAACTGCCTTTCTCCTCTATCTTCCCTATTGTTATATACTCTCCAAGCTTCTTCCATTAATACCTCTAGATCCAGATTTGCAGGCTCTTTAAACCTCTGGAGTTTCTTTCTAATATCAGGGCTAGACTGCCCTATCATTAATGATATTAGCTGTTGGTTCCCAGAATCAGACGCAGGGTCTAAGGTAGTATATTTCTTCATAGCATCGCTCAGTCTGTCTAAGAATTCTGTGAGAGTTTCTTTGTTTCCTTGTTTAACATTGTACAGAGCTGCTCAATTTACTGCTTTGGGAATAGCATGTTCCAATCCAAATTGAACTAGTAATCTATACCTAGGTAACAGCATAATTTCCTGCATCATTTGGGTTCCACTGCGGGTTAACAAGGGGAAAATGCTGATCCATATTCCCTTGTAAAGCACCACTAGCCATTTGTCCCTGTACCTGAGTACGAGCTGTTTTAATTACTAGTTCTTTCTCTGTTTCAGTTACCTCCGAAAGCATTAAATTGATGTCATTCCAGTCCAGGTCCTGATTTCACATCATCCACTCAAATCTCTTGGCTACTCCCGGGATCTACCCAGAAGTGTTTAACCGCTTCCCTCTAGTTACTTAAATCACTTTCAGAGAAGGGAACTGTGACTCTCATCGGCTCTCCTGCCGGTCCAATTACCTGCCTAAGGGGTGCAATCAAATGGGAGGTTTTTGTTTGAGACGGCTTCTTAGCTTTGCTGCGAGTTCTAACCGTTACTGGAGTCAGGCTAGTTCCCTCCCCTGGATCCCTAACTTCATCCCCACAGCTTGAAGCTACCCTAGTTATCCCCTGATGCTGGATAATTCGATTTTGCATCTCCTGAATATCCAGGACACTACCTGTCCTGTCTTCTTGCTGTTCTCTAAGTTTTGTACATCTCTGACTTCTGCTACAAGCAGAGCCACGCTGCTTTATCTTTGACACTCCTTTTTTGTCCTTTTCTAAGGCTAATACAAATGAATCTTGTGGTGCTATATTTATACTTATATTTATACTTGTATTTAT
>NW_008663250.1:548-1979 GCF_000695815.1 Acanthisitta chloris | reverse complement strand
AATCGGTTCCAGGTGTACTGCACACCCTTCCACGTTAAGGCAAACTGGGGCCTGCACGCTGCTGCCAGAGGAATGGAGAAAAAGACATTTGCAATGTCAATAGTCGCATACTATTTTGCTGCCTTGGATTCCAGCTTGTACTGAAACTCCAGCATGTCTGGCAGCACTCAGCAGTGGCACATGGCTTTGTTCAGCCCACGCGTTAATCCACCGTCAGTCTCCATTCTCCACTGGACTTACGCACTGGCCATATAGGGCTGTTAAAGGGTGAATGAGCCTTACTGACCACCCCTTGGCTCTCTAGCTCACAAATCGTCTTATGGATGGGGACCACAGAGTCTCTGTTGGTGCCGTATTACCTACGATGCACTGTTGCTCTGGCGATCGGGACCTGTTGTTCTTCAGCTCTTAATAGTCCTACAGCAGAGGGGTCATCTGAGAGAACAGGCAAGGTACCCAGTTACGTGATGTCTTCTGGATCCACAGAAGCTATCCCAAAAGCCCAGCAATGTCCTTTTGGGTCTTTGAAATACCCATTTCTGAGATAGTCTATGCCGATAATGCATGGGGCCTCTGGACCAGTTGCAATGGGGTGTTTCTGTCACTTAGCCTCCCTTCAGCTTCCAGTACAGCCAGCTGCTGGGATCCTCCTGTCACCCCAGAAATAGAAATGGGTTCAGCTCCCATGTACCTTGAGGGTATCAGAGTACACTGAGAGCTGGTATCAACCAAAACCGTATATCTTTGTGGGTCAGACGTGCCAGGCCATCGAATCCACACAGTACAATAGATCTGTTTGCCCTTTCCTCTACCTGGCTAGAGGCAGGGCCCCTCTATTCCTGGTCATGGTGCATATTGCTCCCCTCTGGTGAATATGCTCTTGAGGTCCTTTCAAGTGGATCAGTCATACTATCCCTCCTACACCTTTCAGTGTTCTGTCCACAAGAGGCTGAAGCAATGTTGATTCTAGATGAGCTTCTTGTGGTAGTTGTCCCTCTTTTCAGTTCACGCACCCGGGCTGCTGAGGAGGAGGTGGGGTTTCCATCCCATTTACTCATGTTTTCTCCATACTCCTGAAGGAAAAACCAGAGGTTACCTCGTGGAGTGTATTCTCTCTCCCTGGCCGGGAAACGCCTGCTCCTGATGGCAGAGATCCTTGTTGGTTCTGGCAAGATGTGATAGATTTCTTTCTTAAGTTCATTTTTCGGTTTCTGATGGCCCTCCTCGATCAAGCTCCGGACTTGCTCAGCCAACCTTGTTTCCACAGAGGAGATCTGGGTATGAAGCGGGGAATTGACAGTGTCCTCATAAATTCTTAGTTTGGTGATCAAGGCGCCTACCTTGTCCTGGCCTTCCCTCCATTGCAGTGTTGCCAGGTAATGGCCATATATATCTCTGGTCCAAGGCGTAGGATTCTCAACCACATCTGTG
>NW_008663250.1:0-386 GCF_000695815.1 Acanthisitta chloris | reverse complement strand
TGAGATTCTTGGGCTCTCCTGATCCCCTGGTCAATGACCACATCCTGGGACAGGGATCCCAGTTGCCTGGCCTCACTTCCTTCCAGCATGGTGGCGTTGGCTGCAGTGTCCCAGCTGCAGCGCAGCCAGGACAGGATGGGCTCATCTGTCTGGCGGGTGAATTCCTTCTGTAGCTCAAACAGCTCACCCAGAGATAGAGAGCGAATGGTGATCTCTTCTGTTGGGCATGGAGGTCCTGCCACATCCTTGTCAGTCTCTATGCAGGACGATTTGCTCTTGATTTCTTTTTCTGAATGGGGGCAACTGCTACCGGTTCAGGCTGTTCTGGTTTGGTGAAGGTTTGTGGGGGGGCTCTGACCGTGCCTTTGGTTTCTTCCTCCTTCTGA
>NW_008663249.1:9420-12649 GCF_000695815.1 Acanthisitta chloris | reverse complement strand
GCTCCCGCTCCAGGAGCCCTAGGTTCCGGCCAGCGCGGCCCCGGAGCCGCAGCCCCCGGCAGTACCGACGGCCCAGCCCCAGGCACAGGTCCAGGTCTCCACAGAGGTCCAGGAACCCCCTAAGATGCAGCCCCAGAGTGGGGAGATCCTCCAGCAACGAGTGGTCCTCAAGGAGGTCCAGCCGGTCAGAAGGTGAGGTGGATGTGCACTGCCGGGGGGAATTTGGGAGCACCGAGTGGATTTTTCCAGAGGTTTTCCTGCCCAGGGGTCACCCAGGCTGTGCTGTCAATGTGGAGGACAGTAAGGCTCTTACTGTCTGTTCCAGGACAGAGGTTTTCATGGTTGGGCTTTGTGAGCTTAGAGGTCTCCTCCAACCATGATGTGATGGTTCTATGATGATTCTGAGCTCCAGGTGGGAATTGGGAATGGACAGGTACACTCCAGGTTTCTGAGGGTGAAACACAAAACATTAACATGCCGAAGAAGGAGGAGTTACTAACAAAAACATGGATTTTCTGCAGAAAGTAGCAGACAGGAAATTAATGTAGGAGCTTGTTAAGGACTAATTAAACCCAGCTGAGAACAAGACAAGCCCAAGGAATCCCAGGATGGGTCCAGAAGTGCCTCCAGGCTCAGGGGTCCCAGGATGGGCCCAGGAGTGCTCTGAGCACAGTGAGTCCCAGGATTGCCCCAGGAAGTGGCTCAAAGCTCAGGGAGTCCTAGGATTGGCCCCTTCCAACCATTCCCTCTGTGTTTCCTTCCCCTCCCAGACAGGAAGGCAGCACTGGAGGCTGTCATGAAGAGTTTGGGCCCTGGACTTGTGGCAGAGTTCAACAAACAGAAGTCCCTTCAAGCAACTGGACAAGGATCCTCGGGTTCAGGAAAAGCCACACCTGGCCATGGGCTCTTGGGGAAGGTGCCTGGGAATGGGAAGAAGCCACTGAAGAAAAGTGTTTCTGCAAAGGCTTCCAAGAAGGATGTGCCTGGGGAGAGTTCTTCATCCCCTAACATGGATGATGTATCCCAAAACAAGGAGGTGGAAGAAGATGAGGAAGATGTATCTGCAGGGAGCAGGAGAGCTCATCCTGCTTCCTACAACAGGGTGAGTTTGGGTGTGGTTTTCTTGGATTTGAAGTATTTGGTTGGTATTTCCCTTCAGAAATCACTTGGCAGGTAACACATTCCATGCAATAATTCCTGCCAGCTTCACACAAAGGTGTGCTGGCTGCAGGGGAGGGTGAGAACATGGAATGGGTAGGGTTGGGAGACACCTCACATCCCAGCCAGGGACACTTTCGTCCAGCCCAGGTGGCTCCAAGCCCCATCCAACCTGGCCTGGGACACTTGCAGGCACTGAGCAGCTACAGCTGCTCTGGACGACCTGTGCCAGTGCCTCACCACCCTCACAGCCAGGAATTCCTTCTCAATATCCCACCTATCCCTGCCCTTCGGCACTGGGAAGCCATTCCCTGTGATCTCCCTTGTCCCCAGTCCCTTTAGGCACTGGAAGGGGTTCTAAGGTCTCCCCCAGAGCCTTCTCCTCTCCAGGCTGGAGGCCCCCAGCTCTTCCAGCATGGCTTCAGAGCAGAGGAGCTTCAGAATCATGGAATGGTTTGAGTTGTGGGGGGACATTAATTCCCACCCAGTTCTGCCCAGGTTGCTCCCAGCCCCCCTGGCCTGCAACACTCCCAGGGGTTAAGACTGAGGCAGAGCAGCAAAGCCACAGGATTGTGGGTGTATCCTAGTGCTGGGAATGTTGATTTGCCCTGTGCCCACGAGCAGCTGCTGCGGGAGGACCTGCTGAGCTGTGGGACAGTGCTGCGGATCTCGGACCTGCCTGACGATGGCTTTACCGACCAGGACATCAAGAAACTGGTGCAGCCCTTTGGCAAGGTCAGCGACCTCATCGTGTTGCGCTCCCGGAACGAGGTGAGTCCTGGCCAGGGTGTGCTGGTTTGAAAGCAAACCAGTGAGAGACTCCAAGTCAGAAGTACAATTTAATATGAACAACACAACAAAACAACAACAAATGCAACAGTACAAAAATAACCTGACAGAGTCAGAAAGTAACCTGACACCCTGTCAGTCAGGGTGTTAGTAGTAGTCCGATTAAAATGGTAGCTGCAGTCCTCCTGGAGCAATGGCTTTGTTGGAGCAGTGATCCCACAGATCTGATCCTCTCCTGAAGGTCCAGCAGCAGCTCTTGTCCTCTGGGAATCCAGCAGGCAAAGGGCTCTCTGTGCTGGTCCAAACCCCGGCTTATATCCCTGTGAGCATGTTTGGCTCCCCACCCCTGGGGTGAGTCACCTCACAATGGGACAAGGCGATAAGGATCACTGGGCGGATGTGTCATGTATGGGTCCTTGGCAGCCCATTAATCAGAGACAGCCCCCTGAGGGAGCCATGTCCTCTGGGAATCCAGCAGGCAAAGGGCTCTCTGTGCTGGTCCAAACCCCGGCTTATATCCCTGTGAGCATGTTTGGCTCCCCACCCCTGGGGTGAGTCACCTCACAATGGGACAAGGCGATAAGGATCACTGGGCGGATGTGTCATGTATGGGTCCTTGGCAGCCCATTAATCAGAGACAGCCCCCTGAGGGAGCCATCACATGGTGGATCACTGCCAACAGCTTGTGGAGACGAAAATAGAATACATACCATTGCAACCCAGGACACAGGGACAGGGCAAGGCAGAGAGGGATGGAGCAGGGATAGGGCAGGGCAGTGAGGGATGGAGCAGGGATAGGGGCAGGACAGGGACAGGAATAGAGCAGGGGAAGGTATAGGGGTCCCAGGGCAGACATGACAAACTTCAGAGGGAGTTTGTCCTTAAGGATCATCCATGTTCGCTCAAGATGGCTGAAAATGGGAAATTGATGGAAATTTAGGCTCTAAGTGGTTTTATTTTATTTTATAGATAATGTTTGTATTTTCATTTAGATATATAAAAATATTTTCATCTTAGATATAGCTACAGATGTATAAAATATTTGTCTTTTATTGGATATAGAGATACATAAAATATTTTCTATAGAGATAGGGATATATAAATATTTTATATAGAGGTGCACGAAATATGTGTTTTATATAGAAATATGTCAAGAATGTTGTTTCATATAGAAATATATGAAATATTTGTATTCTGCACAGCGCTCTAAAAATATTCTAGTTTTCTATGCAGATATGAATATAGAAATATTTAAATTTTATTTAATATAGACCTATAAAAT
>NW_008663249.1:0-9395 GCF_000695815.1 Acanthisitta chloris | reverse complement strand
CAATCTATAGAATATTTTAATTTCCTGTATGGACATATAAATATTTTAATTGTATTTTATATAGCTATATATAAAACATTTTCTGTACAGATATGGATACATAGAATATTTTAATGTTTCTAGTGATATAAAATATTTTTCTTACATGTTCATATAGATATAAAAATATTCTAATTTTACATAGTCAAAATGTTTGATTTTATATATAGACATAAAAATTTAATTTCATATATAGATATATTTGTATTTGCATTTTAGACATTGATATAAAAATATTTAACTACATATATATATACACACACACTATTTTTGTTTTATAGAGAGCTATGCAAAAATTTTTTGTCTGTAAAGTACTTTTGTCTATTGATATACAAATGTGGATACACAAAACATTTGTCTGCACCTCGAAGCCTTCCCCGAGCCGCAGCGTGTCTCCCTGTGCTCCAGGCCATTCCTGACCCTCAAGGCTCTGTTTCAGGCCTTCCTGGAGATGAACTACAAGGAGGCTGTGATCGCCGCTGTCAAGTTTGGGGAGACAGTGCCCGTGCTGCTCCATGGGAAACGCCTCCGCATCAGCATGGCCGAGCGGCCACGGACACCTCCCGGCCAGGTGAGGCTGCATGGGGAGGGGACACTTTGGGGCTCCCCTCTGGGGGGATTGGGGGCACTTTAGGACACCTCTGGGGGGATTAGGGGCACTTAGGGACACCTCTGGGGGATTGGAGACACTTTGGGATAACTCTGGGGGGAACTGGAGACACCTTAGGGCACCTCTGGGGGGTTTGGGGCACTTTGGGACACCTCTGGGGGATTTGAGACACTTTGGGACTCCTCTGGGGGGATTGGAGACACCTTAGGGCACCTCTGGGGGATTGGAGACAGTTTAGGGGACACCTCTGGGGATTGGGTGTACTTAGGGACACCTCTGGGGGGATTGGAGACACCTTAGGGCAGCTCTGGGAGGATTGGAGACACCTTAGGGCACCTCTGGGGCAGGTGAGACCCCTGGGGGGAATGAGGGCACTTTGGGACGAATTCATTCCTCATTCCACTTACCCTTTTCCTTCATAACAATAAATATGGAAATCACTTCCTATTTCCAGTTTTCACCTTTCCAGTAATATGCAAATTAATTCCTCATTCCAGTTTTCCATTTTTACTTGGGAAAAGTAAATCTGCAAGTCACTTTCCAATCTCTGTTTCCTTTTTTCTTGATAAAAGTAAATATGGAAATCAATTCCTAGTTCCCGATTTCCATTTTTTTGGGAAAAATAGTTATCGAAATCAATTCCAAATTCCAAATTTCCTCTTGGGAAAAATAAATCCAGAAATCACTTCCTCATTCCAGACTTCCTCTTTTTCTTGGGAAAAATGAACTATTTAAATGCATTTCCTAATTCCCCTTATCCCTTTTCTAGGCAAAAATAGATGTGCAAATCAATTCCTAATTCCAGTTTTCCCCTTTTTTTTGAGAAATAAATACACATATTAATTCCTAATTCCAGCTTTCCCTTTTTCTTGGGAAGAACAAATTTGCAAATGCACTTCGTCATTCCAGTTATCCTTTTTCCTTGGGAAAAATCAATGCAAAAATCACTTCCTAATTCCAGATTTTGCCTTTTCTTGGGGAAAATAAGTACACAAATTAATTCATAATTCCAGTTTTCCTTTTTTGGAGGGAAAAATAAATCTGCAAGTCACTTCCTAATTCCCATTTCCCCTTTTTCTTGATAAAAGTAAACATGGAAATCAATTTCTCATTCCACTTATCCTTTTTTGGGGGGCAGGGAATACATCTGCAAATGTCTTTCCTAATTCCAAATTCACTCTTTGCTTGGGGGAAAAACCCCAAAATCTGGAAATCACTTCCTAATTCCAAATTTTCTCTTTTCTTAGGAAAAACAAATCAGAAATCACTTGCTAATTCCAGATTTCACCTCTGCTTGGGGAAAATAGATCTGCAAATCATTTCCTAATCCCATATCTCCCTTTCCTTGGGAAAAATGAATCTGCCAATGAATGCCTAATCCCAGATTTCCCTTTTCTTGGGTAAAATGAATCTGCCAATGAATGCCTCATCCCAGATTGCACTTTTCTTGGGAAAACCGAATGTGCACTTGCAGTTGCTCATCCCAGATTACCCTTTCCTTGCTCCCCCTTGGGCTGGGTTTGTGTCTGTTGTGGGAGCTGTGGAGACACAACCTCTGGTTCCCACACGCTTCAGTCGTGCTAACAGCAGCGAATCCTAGTTCTTACCATGTCCAGAAGCAGCAGGAAAGCCCCAGGGCTGCAGCTCTTGTTTGTTCCCTTTGCAGCCCAGGAAAAGCAGCAAGAAGCGAGTTGTGCCCACCAGGAAAGCTGCCCCAGGGGCCAGGTAGGTGGGAATTGCACTCTCCCAGCAGGCTCCGTCTGGGGCCTATGGTCCCTTGGAGCCAAATTCTGGAGAGGTGACTTTCCCTGTTTTCCCTGTCCCAGCAGGAAGGAGGCAGCAGGAGGCAGCAGGACAGCCCGGCCAGGCACAGGTGAGGAGGCAGAACTGTGCCCAGGGCTCTGTGTCCGCTGGGTCTGCGGGGACCAAGTCGCGTTTCCAAAAATCTATGGACCTTTGGAAAGATCTTTTGGAAGATTTATTATTATTTTGAAAGATGTATTGAGATTTTTGGGTCTTTGTAAAGATCTTTTTTTGAAGATGTGTTGATCTTTTTGAAGGTTTATTGTTGCTCTTAACGATATTTTTTGAAGATTTGTTGATCTTTTTGAAGGTTTGTTGATAAAGGCTCATTGATCTTCTTAAAGATTTATTGATTGTTTTGTAGATATTGTTGAAGATTTTTTGATCTTTTTGAAGATTTTGTTGATCTTTTTAGAGGCCTTTGTAAAGATTTCTTTTAAAAAGAGTTTTCAAGATTTATTGATTGATTTGTAAAGGTTTATTGATTTTTTTACCCCTTTTTTTAAGGATTTATTGATCTTTAAAGATTTATTGATATTCTTGGAGGCTTTTCAAGGATTTTTTGATCTTAAGGAATTATTGATATTTTTGAAGATTTTTTAAGGATGTATTGATCTTATAGATATTTTTATTATTTATTGAGCTTTTTGAAGATCTCTTTAATATTTACTGAGCTTTTTGAAGGTCTTTTTTAAGGTTTATTGATATTTTTGAAAGTTTGATATTTAAGATGTATTGAATTTTAAAAGATTTTAGAGATTTAATTTTTTAAAGGTTGATTGGTCTTAAAGACTTATTGATCTTGAAGATATTTTAAAATACTGATATTTTTAAAAATCTTTATTAATATCTTTTTCAAGTTTGTTATTTTTAAAGTTTTATTTATTTTTTTCAGATTTATTGAAGTTTAAAGATTTTTCAAGGGGTTTTCGATCTTTTGAAAACATATTGGTACTTTTAAAGATATTTTTGAAGATCTTTTGATCTTTTTGAAGAACTTTATAAAGATTTATTGGTCTTTTTGAAGGTTTTTTTAAGGATTGACTGTGTTTTTTGTAAAAAAAGTTTATTGATTTTTAAAAATTTTTTTTGGGAAGGATTTATTGATCTTTTTAAAGATTTATTGAGCCTCAGCATGTTTGGAATTAACTTATGGTTTAGGTTTTTGAGGGATTTTTTTGGTTGAATTGCTGCAGATTAAACTTGGTTTTATATGATTGTTATATTGTTTGTAAGTGATAACTAATGAACATTTCTGGTTTGGGGGGATTTGATGTAGGTAAAAAGGAAAAGCTGAAGAAATCAGCACTGACAGGAGAGAAAAAAGCTAAGAAAACCTCCAGCACTGCAGGTGAGAGGAGTGAGAACCTTTCTCCTTCCCTTGGGATCCCTGAGCACATCCTTTTCCATGCCCTCAGCCTCACTGGAGGAATTCCAGAGCCATCTGGATGCAATCCTGAGCCCTGTGCTCTAGGGTGGCCCTGCCTGAGCAGGGAGGTTGGACCAGATGATCCATTGTGGTCCCTTCAACCTGACACATTCTGGGATTCTGTGAAGCAGCAAAGTGCTCTTCATTGTCCTCTGCAAATTGGTTATGGGTTACTGAACCCAACCGGGCCTTTTCCTGCTGTCACCTGCAGCGAAACCTCTGGAAGAAGCCCCTCAGACCTCAGCAGAGCCTGAAATGGAGGCTGAGCTGTCAGATCCAAAAGGCAGCATGGAAGAGGATGAAGTCCTGGAGCCCCAACCCAAAGGAGTGGCCAATCCTGCACCTGTGCCAGGTGATTCTGGGGCAGTAAAGTCATTTTGAGGCACTTTTGGTGGTTGTGGGGATGAGAGGTTTAATATTGAGTTGTCTTCTGGGATTTATCCATCAGAGAAACCTGCCCAGAGTCCTCAGGTAGCACCAGTGGATGTGGCTGTGGTGGATGGAGCTGGAGCTGAGGAAGGTAAATGGCAATGTGGGCAATGGTAAAGCAGCTGTTTTGGGGGCAGGACATGGAGCTGGCACAGGGGTGCAGGAAATGGTGTCTGTGAGAAGAGTTCAGGGCTGAAATGGCACCCAAAACCCCCAGAGGGACTACAAAGCCCCAAACACCTGCCACCAGCCCAGGCTGCTCCAAGCCCCATCCAACGTGCCCTGGAACACTTCCAGGGATGGAGCAACCACAGCTGCTCTGGAGAGCCTGTGCCAGTGGCTGTGAGGCACCCTCAGAGCCAGGAATTCCTTCCCATTCTACCCAAACCTCCCCTTTTCCAAGGTGAAGCCATTCCCCCTTGTCCTGTCCCTCCACCCCTTGTCCCAACTCCCTTTGCAGCTTTCTTAAAGCCCCTTTAGGCACTGGAAAGGAGTCTAAGGTCTCCCTGGAGCTTCCCTTCTCCAGGCTGGACATTCCCATCTGGAAACTGTTCTTCCTGGGAGCATTCCCACAACACTGCCTGTGTCTCCCCAGTGGCATTTGTCATTGTTAAAGGAATATGCAATACTGGATTTTCTACAAGGGCTTTGGGGATAAAATGTAACACAGGAAGTTCCCAAAGCCCTGAGGTGTTTAAGGAAATGTGAAGCACTAATCTCCTCCTTCTCTGTCTTTAGAGCCTGCAGTTCCAACCTCACAGAGTGAAGAAACCATGGAATCGTCCAACAAGGTCAGTCTTGGAGGCAGTTGGAGCTGTAGGGACACACCTGGTGCCATTTCCAGGTGTTGCTGTGCTGTCTGAAGCACTCCAATTTCCACTCCTGCCTTTTTACTTCTGGGGAGAACAGATTTCCAGGCTGGTTTGGGTGGGAAGGGACCCTAAATCCCATCTAATTCCACCCCTGCCATGGGCAGGGACACCTGCCACCAGTCCAAGTGGTTCCAAGCCCCATCCAACCTGGCCTGGAACACTCCCAGGGATGGAGCAGCCACAGCTGCTCTGGGCTGTGATTTGGAGTGGGAATATTCCTAATAATCCCTTGGACTTTCCCACAGGACCTCGATGATGTCTGTGTGGTTCTCATTTCCAACCTCCCTGAGAAGGGATATTCCGTGGAGGAAGTTTCCAACCTGGCAAAGCCTTTTGGAGGCCTGAGGGATGTGCTGGTTCTGTCCTCCCACAAGAAGGTATTTTAGTTGGGACTTGGTGGTGTTTCTCCTTGGAGAAGCAGCAAATGTGTTCATAAGGAACGTCAGTGTGGTGGAGGAAGCATCACCATGAGACTCCTTTGGGAAATTCCTGTTTTCCTGAAAATTTCTGTCTCTTTTCTAAGGCCTATCTGGAAATGAACAGGAAATCTGCAGATTCCATGGTGAAATTCCACACCTGCTTCCCGATGTCCCTGGATGGAAACCAGCTCTGCATCAACATGGTGCCTCAGTACCACACTGTGAAGGATGAAGTAAGTGAGAGAATGGGTGGAAATTCCAGGACAGGTGGGAATATCACAGTTCAGGGCAGGATTTTGGGTGGAAGCTGAGTTTTCCACACTGCTTGGTGTTTGTCCCGTGGAATATTGAGTCTGTTCCATGTAGGTTTTGGGTCCTGGTGTAATGGGAGACGGACACAAAGGGCAAAGTGTTGTTCAGTTCAGGAATACATTCGGAATTAAGGAGTTGTTGGGAGTCACTGACTATGTTTTACACTTCAAATCTCATGATGCATCTTTTTCCCTGTTTGTTTTTGTGTTTTTTTTTCAAGGAAGCAATATTTACTGCTCTAATCAAAGATGCTGACCCTAAGGTGAGTCACAGTCCAGCTTTTCCTCCACAAAATCCATTAATTCCTTAGCATTAGTGCTCTTCCTAGAGGGAAATATTGGCTAAATGGTTGTTGTGACCAAAGTGCAGGACCAACACTTCACCTTAGTGACTCTGAGGCTTTTCTGCCTCCCAGAGTGTGTGACAAAGCCAGAGCAGCTCTTGTCATCCCTGTTTTTCAGGTGGACACTGAATCCATCCACCAGCAGTTTGTGCACCTTGGGAACTTGCCAGCTGATGGGTACAGGGAGATGGAGGTGCTCTGCGTGGGCCTTCGCTTCGGCAAAGTCCCGCACCATGTGGTGCTGAAGAACAAAAACAAGGTAAACACATGGAACTAACTCATTTCTGAGGTCAGAAGCTTGCCTTTCATCTCCCAGCACAGGATATTCTGCTCCTGAGACATCCACATTGCTGTTTTCCCCTCATCATGGGCAGGAAAAGAGCTTGTTCTATTAGTTAGGGGCAATGGGGAAGGGAAGAAAGCAACAGAGTGATTTGATTGTCATTGTCCAACACTATGTGGTGCTGAAGAATGAAAACAAGTTAAACACATGACGTAAATTCATTTCTGAGGTGCAAAGTACCTTGTGAGGGGAAAACTGTAGCATTTAATCTCCCAGCACAGAATAATCTGCTCCTGAGACATCCAAGTTGCTGGTTTTGCCACCTCCTGGGCAGGGGAAATAGTTTGTCCTATTAGTGGTGGCACTGGGAAGGGGAAAAAAAGACAAAGAAAGAAAAGGAGTTACGTGATTTCCATTGTTTAATTTAATTGTGATATTCAGTTTTTCATGTGGCTCTTTTGGCACTTCACATTGCGTTTTAATTGTATGAACTCAACCGAATTCCCTCTGTGTGTCTTAGCAAGGGCAGTGGAATTGTTCTCCCACGGTTAAACCATAAAACAGTGAAGATGCTTTTTTTAAACCTAAACCCACCCAAACATGAGGTATTTATTGTCAACTTTGGGCCTTCTTTGGGATTACAGAGACTTAAAACATTTCACAGGTGACTTGCAAACCTCTTGTGCTGTTGTACTTGATGCTGAAAGGTAGAGTGAGAAGTTTGTGGTACTGCAGGTGAAGTAATTCACTGGATTGATCCTGGGATAGAGAAATAAATGGAATTAATTTGGTTTTGCTTTGTTCCCTGCAGGCAATCCTGCAGCTGGACAGTGCCAAGGCAGCCAGATCCATGCACAGCTTCCTGCAGCAGTATCCCTACAGCCTGGGGGAGCACACACTCACCTGCTCCTTGTCCCCGTGGGGAGAGGCCGAGGTAAGATTGCTCCTGGTCAGTAGTCCTGCTTTTCTGTGGAATGGAACAGCCTCTCCACAGAGAGCTGAGGGTGGCAGGGAACACTCCTAGGGACGGAGCAACCACAGCTTCTCTGGGCAACCTGTGCCAGTGCGTCACCAACCTTACAGCCAGGAATTCTTTCCCAATATCCCACTCAGATCTCCCCTATTTCAGGGTGAAGCCATTCCCTGTGCCCTGTCCCTCCATCCCTTGTCCCTCTGCAGCTCTCCTGGAGCCCCTTTAGGCACTGGAAGGGGCTCTGAGGTCTCTCCTGGTTTGCACCAGCTGCCTGCCCAGCTCCTCCCATCCTCTCCTACCCCTTCATCCATGCTGGAAGGGCGTTGGTTGACTCCAGACTGCCTTCCCAGCTCTTCCCATCCCATTGTGGCCCCTCATCCATAGTGGAAGTGCTGCAGTCTGCTCATTAGGAGTGACCCTATAATTAGCCTGAATTCAGGATAATCACACTTTTTCCCTCCCTCTCTCCTTTTCCCATATCTTTTATTATCCTAACTTTGTAGCTGGACCAAATCCATAACCAGCTTTCCTCAGGTCTAAAAAAATGTAAGTAATAATCTCCCTTAGCACCGAAGAATAAGGAAAAGATCGTTCCTGAAAGTCCTCCTGGTGAGGAACATCCATCAGGGATTCTAATCCACTTTCCTAGCTACTCCCTGGACTTGCGCGTGACAGAACAATGTCCCTTTGTCCCTGGAAATGTGTCATCCAAGGTCAGTGCCAGCATAGAATGTCATTCCCAGGCTGTTTTCCAAGTATTACTTCCGAGCTGCAGGTTTTGGGGGATTTAGAGGGGAATCAGCCACGTAAGGGATGTCAGTGCTGCTGCATCACTTTGCAATGATTTTACTGCTGCAAAATGCCCTAATTAGGGGACATTCCTGGAGCAGGGAAGGAGGGATGTGGTCCTGGAACACAGGATCATCCCATCTCTGCCAGTGCCTCTGTCCCAGCTTTAGCCCAAGGGTTAAAATCCATCTTTGCTTTGAAGTTAACTCCTGAGTTTGGTTTTATCTATATCTGAGGAGCCAGAAAAATGCCTGATAAGAGGAAAACCAGATTTTTTTCCCCGTTTTTGGAGTCTGTTCCCTCTTGTCCATCTCCTCCATTCCCTTATGTGGCTGAGGACAAGGGAACACGGAGCTGTTTTCCCTGGAAACCTTTCAACCAGAGTCTGAAGGAAAAACAAAGGAGTTTTTGATTCCTTAGAACATGTTTTTGGGGCACTTATCCCTGGAATCAATGTTTCTAGGAAGGGAAACCTGAAGTCATTGGAATTATATAGAAAACAGAAGGGAATTCTGCTGTTCTTCCTAACTGATGGACCTAAAGGAGCATGGAATGTCCTCAGGCAGGAGCCAGAGATCTCAGCATTGGGTTTTAAAGGGATTTTGCCTGTCTAGAGTCACCTGTGCCAGCTGAAGGGCTCCTGGGGCTGTGCCAGAGGATTGCACAGGCATTCCATGAGTTTATTGTATGTGACAGGATGTGGAAACACACAGTCATGTGCAAGGAATGGATTTGAGGGATTAAAGTGTGGCCTGGGGGGGTATGCAGGGAGTTGGAAAAGGGGGTTAGTGGTGATCAGAGTAATAATGTCAGTGATAGGGAGGAAGAGGAGAAAAGGAGCAGAAAGAGAAGATGGAGAAAAAACGAGAAGGAGGAGAAAAGGAGATGAAGGAGAAATAAAGGAGGAGAGAGGAACAGAAGATGATGGAGAAAAAAGGGAGAAAAGGAACAGAAGATGATGGAGAAGGAGAAAAAAAGGAGAAGAAAAGGAACAGAAGGAGAAGGAGAAAAAAAGGAGACGGAACAGAAGATGATGGAGAAGGAGGAAAAAAAGGAGATGGAACAGAAGGAGGGAGAGGAAAAGAGAGAAAAGG
>NW_008663248.1:0-1823 GCF_000695815.1 Acanthisitta chloris | reverse complement strand
CAGCAGTGTCCTTGAACAGCTTAGCTAGCAGCTTGCTCAGGCCCTGCTAGCAAGGCTGGATTGCTCACGTCTGTTAGCAATCAGAAATTCTCCCACAAATTCCCCATTTGTTTTTAAGCAATCCAGACTTGCTTCATAGCTTTACTAATCCTTCCAGAAAATTGACCTTACAATACTTGGTATCAACACTAAAAACAAACCTATAACAAATAAACGATTAACCTTATCTTAACTAAATCCTTAGCTTACCTAAGATACCCCAACTGTGACCCCATTCTTAATTATTGAATACTTGCTGAATTCGAATGTGAACAACTGGATAAATTCATACAACACATTTCTTAACAAATCTTGCTCGGTGACATTCGACCCAACGTTGGCCTTTGGAAAACAGGTGGTGGCAGGTATCCTTTTAAGGCATACCACGCCGGTTGTATCACTAGTCCGGTAAGAACCCTGCAAATCACTTCTTGGCTTGTGATGGTACCTTCCATGGCTTTACCCATCTCGTGGGAACCCACCGCAGGAGACCTTCTTCTGTAAGTAGACACATATAACCTCTACCAGTTAGCTTTACCTCTGCTGGACCTTCCCAGAGTCCTGTGTCCAAATTTTTATATTGTACTAATATTTTCTGTTGTTCAGTCAGTCCCGATTTTAGGGCTGCACTATGAATTATCATGGGTGGATCTTGCCTATTCCCCGTCAGCCATAAATAGTTCAAGACATACACTGCTTTGGCTAACCTTTCAGCCGGGGTACTAGGCTCTTCCCCCTTTTGTTTTAAAAGTAAATTTTTTAGTGTTTGATGAGCTCTTTCCACCATCGCTTGACTGGTTGGTGAATGTGGAACACCTGTAACATGTTGAATACCCCAAGTCGCACAAACTGTTAACATCTTGAATACCCCAAGTTGCACAAAACTGTCGAAAACGGCGAGACACGTAAGCAGGTCCATTATCAGTCTTAATAGTTCGCAGAATTCCCAACACCACAAAGCTGGAATATAAATGTTTCTCAACATGTTTTGCCGTTTCACCAGATTGAGCTGCTGCCCATAAGGCCATTGAAAATGTATCAATGACAACATGTACATAACGTGATCTACCGAATTCAGTGACATGTGTCATGTCCATTTGCCATATCTGCAATGGTTGCAGTCCTTTTGGATTGACACTGGTACCAATACCAAATCCAATTCTTTGACAGGCTGGACACGATTTCACAATTCCTTGAGCATCTGTGAAGGATAAATGGAATTGTCACGCCAGCATTTTCGCTGACTGATGAAAAAAGGCATGAGAGTCCTTTGTTTGTTGAAAAGTATTTACAGGCAGACCTGTCCATGCAGGTGCTACTAGCTGGTCTGCTTTATTGTTGCCAACCGCTAGTCCTTCATTCATTAAGTGACTACGAATGTGTGTAATAAAATAAGATTGATGTCTGTTATTTACAGTTAACAATAATTGTTGCAACAATTTTGCTAGATGTCTATTAGATACTTCGCGAAGCATAGCTCTTTCAATTCTTAACACTATACCTACAACATAAAGTGAATCTGAAACAATATTTACAGGTTGATCACTCCAATGTTGCAATGACCATTTCACTGCTTTGAGTTCTAAGGTTTGCAAGGAGCCAATCATTTCTCCTTGTATGATGTGACTCTTCCATAATCTGTCCTTTTCCCAGGTTATTGCTGCTCTCCTGGACCTCTTCCCAGCATCCATAAAAACCGTAGGTCCTTTCACAGGTGTTTCAGATCGGTAGGGACGTTCCTCAAACGTTTGATTTTTCAGCATCGGAATCATTCTATGAGCTGG
>NW_008663247.1:0-4998 GCF_000695815.1 Acanthisitta chloris | reverse complement strand
TAGGAGCAGACTAGAACTTCCCTCCTCTGGGTCTTCAGTATGATCAAACATTGTATCCTGCCTACCGGAGACAGGAGCAGTAACTTTTCTGTAGGAACGCCCATATGCAAGGGTTTTCCCCGCAATTCCCGAACCTTTGACTCCAGAACGGAGGTAGGTTGTCCATCCCACTTGCTCATATTCTCTACTTGTTCCTTCAAGCAAAACCATAGGGCACCTCGTGTTTTGTACCTTCTATATCCTCTCTCTTGAGAACGAGGATGCCTGCTGTCAACTGCTGAAACACAAGCTTGCTCCCTGCAAAGTGTGATTCTGCAGCTCAAACTAGCATCCACCAAAACCTGGATTTAGCCCCCAGCACTGCTTCTGACCCAGGAAAAGTGTGTTCCTACTGCCTCAGACTGGGAGGTTCTTCCAAAAACCTGGATTTCATCTGCCCACACTGCTCCTGCTCCCTGCAAAGTGCATTTATTCAGTTCAAACAAGCATATTCCCCCACAAAACCCAGGATTTCACCTCCTGAAAATGCTGCTAGATCCTCCAAATTCTATCCTGCAGCCACAAACAGCTCTGCTCTCCCTCTAAAACAGGATTTCATTCTCCTCAACTGCTGCTAAGGCCTGCAAAGTGTGTTTATGCAGCTAAACCTAGTATATTCTCGAACAAAACCATGGATTTCACCTGCCCAAAAAGCTGCCAGGACCTCCAAATTCTTACTGCAGCCTCAAACTGCTCTGCAGTCCCTCTAAAACTAGATTTCATTCTCCTCAACTGCTGATGAGGCCCGCAAAGTGTGATTTTGCAGCTCAAACTAGGATATTTTCCAACAAAAACCTGAATTTTAACTCCCGGCACTGCTTCTGATCCAGGAAAATTGTGTTCCTGCAGCCCTAACTCGGAGGTTCTTCCAAAATACCTGGATTTCGTCTCCCCAGACCACTCCTGCTCCCTGCAAAGTGTGTTTTAGCAGTTCAAACTAGCATCTTCTCCAACAAAAACCTGGATTTCATGTCCACTCACTGATGCTACGCCCTCCAAATTCTTTCCTGCAGCCTCAAACTGCTGTGCTTTCCCACTAAAACTGGATTTCATTCACCGCATCTACTTCTGAGGCCTGCAAAGTGTGATTCTGCAGCTCAAACTGCATCTTGTCCACCAAAACCTGGATTTTAGCTACCTCTCACTGCTACTAGGCACTCCAAATTCATTCCTGCAGCCTCAAATTGCTCTGCCCTCTGTCTAAAACTGGATTTAATTCTCCACAACTGCTACTGAGGCCTGCAAAGTGTGTTTCTGGAGCTCAAACTACCATATTCTCCAACAAAAACCTGGATTTTACCTCCTGAAACTGATGCTAGGCCATAAACCTTCTTTCCTGAACCCTCAAAATGCACTTCTCTACCTCTAAAATTAGATTTCATTCTTCTCAACTACTGCTGAGGCCTGCACATTTTGTATCTGCCGTTAAAATAAGAATATTCTCCACCAAAAACCTGTATTTCACCTCCCCACACTGCTGCTAGCCCATCCAAATTCCTTCCTGCAGCTTCAAACTGCTCTGCTCTACCTCTAAAACTGGATTTCATTCTCCTCAACAGCTCTGAGGCCTGCAAACTGTGTTTAAGCAGCAAAATGTTGTATATTCTCCAACAAAAACATGGATTTCACCTCCCCACTGTGCTGCTAGGCCCTCCAAATTCATTCCTGCAGTCTCAAATTGCCCAACTCTCCCTCTAAAACTAGATTTCAGTCTCCTCAACTGCTGCTGAGGCCTGTAATATCGGTTTCTGAAGCTCAAATTAGCATCTTCCCCACCAAACCCTGGATTTTAGCTCACGGCACTGCCTCTGATCCAGGAAAACTGTGTTCCTGCAGCCTCAAACTGGAATGTTCTTCCAAAAAACCTGGATGTCATCTCCCTAGACTGTTCCTGCTCCCTGCAATGTGTTTTTCTTCAGTTCAAACTAACATATTCTCCAACAAAACTGTGGATTTCACCTCCTGAAACTGCTGCTAGGCCCTCCAAATTCTTTCCTGCGCCCTCAAACTGCTCTGCTCCACCTCTAAAACTAGATTTCATTCTCTTCTACTGCTGCTGAGGCCTGCAAAGCGTGTTTCTGCAGCTCAAACTAGCATCTTCTACGCCAAAACTTGGGGTTTACCTCCCCAGTCCACTACTAGGCCCTCCAAATTCTTTCCTGCAGCCTCAAACTGCTCTGCTCTCCCTCTAAAACTGGATTACATTCCCCTCAACTGCTGCTGGGGCCTGCAAAGTGCGTTTCAGCAGCTCAAACTAGCATCTTCCCGCCACAACCTCCATTTTAGATCCCCGCACTGCTTCTGATCCGGGAAACGTGTGTTCCTGAAGCCTCAAACTGGCATGTTCTTCCAAAAAAACTGAATTTCATCTGCCCAGACTGCTCCACCTCCATAAAAAGTGTGTTTCTTCAGTTCAAATTAGCATATTCTCCAGCAAAATCCTGGATTTCATCTCCTGGAACAGCTCCTATGCCCTCCAAATTCTGTCCTACAAACACAAACTGCTCTACTCTCCCTGTAAATCTGGATTTCATTCCCCTCAACTGCTGCTGATGCCTGCGAAATGAGTTACTGTGCTTCAAACTAGCATATTCTCCAACAAAATCCTGGATTTCAGCTCCCAAACCTGCTGATAGGCCCTACAAATTCTTTCCTGCAGCCTCCAAGTGCTCTGCTCTCCCTCTAAAACTGGATTTCTTTCCCCTCTAACTGCTGCTGGGGCCTGTATAGTGTGTTTAGCCAGCTCAAATTAGCATCTTCTCCGCCACAACCTCGATATTAGCTCTCTGCATGACTTCTGATCCAGGAAATGTGTGTTCCTGCAGCCTCAAACTGGCATGTTCTTCAAAAAAACCTGGATTTCACCACCCCAGACTGCTCATGCTACATACAAAGTATGTTACTTCAGTTCTGACTAGCTTATTCTCCAAAAATAACCCGGATTTCACCTCCTGAAACTGCTGCTGGTCACTCCAAATGCTTTCCTGCAGCCTCAAACTGCTCTGCTCTCCCTCTAAAACTGGATTTCATTCTCCTCCAGTGCTGCTGAGGACTGAAAAGTGTGTTTCTGCAGCTAAAATGAATATATTTTCCATCAAAAACCAGGATTTCACCTCCTGTAACAGCTGCTAGGCTCTCCAAATTCTTTCCTGCAGCATCAAACTGTCCTACTCCTCCTCTTAAACTTGATTTCATTCCCCTCCACTGCTGCTGAGGCCTGCAAAGTGTGTTTGAGCATTTCAAACTACATTCTTCTCCAACAAAACCCTGGATTTTAGCTCTCTGCACTGCTTCTGATCCATAAAAACAGTGTTCCTGCACCCTCAAACTGGGATGTTCTTAAAAAACCCCTGGATTTCATCTCCCCAGATTGCTCCTGCTCCCTGAAAAGTGTGTTTCTTCAGTTCAAAATAGCATATTCTCCAACTATAACCTGGATTTATCCCCCCGAAACTCCTGCTAGGCCCTGCAAATTCTTTCCTGCAGCCTCAAACTGCTCTGCTCTCCCTCTAAAATTGGATTTCATTCCCCTCAACAGCTGCTGAGGCCTGCAAAGTGTGTTTCAGAATCTCAAACTAGCATCTTCTGGTTAAAAACCTGGATTTTTGCTCCCCGCACAGCTTCTGATCGATGAAAACTGTGTTCCTGCAGCCTCAAACAAGGATGTTCTTAAAAAACCCCTGGATTTCATCTCCCCAGACTGCTCCTGCTCCCTGCGAAGTGTGTTTCTTCAGTTCAATCTGGCATATTATACAACAAATACCGGGATTTCACTTCTTGAAACTGCTGCTAGGCCGTCCAAATTCTATCCTGCAGCCTCAAACTGCTCTGCTCGCCCTCTAAGACTCGATTTCATTCCCATCAACTGCTGCAGAGACCTGGAAAGTGTTTCTGCAGTTCAAACTAGTATATTCTCCTACACAAAACCTGGATTTCACCTCCCGAAACTGCTGCTAGGCCCTCCAAATTCTTTCCTGCAGCCTCAAATCAACTGCTCTGATCTGTCTCTAAAACCTGATTTCATGCACTTCAACAGCAGTTGACACCTGCAAAGTGTGTTTCTGTATCTCAAACTAGCATATTCTCCAACAAAACCCTGGATTTCACTTCCCCATACTGATTATGAATAGAGAAGGGCTGGTGGGAGAGGTAGTGGTTAGAGGTTGTCTTGGGCACAGCGACCACGAAATGATGGAGTTTTTTATTCTTGGTGAAGTAAGCAAGAGGGTCAGCAAAACTGCTACCTTGGACTTCCAGAGGGCAGACTGGACTGTTTGGGATGCTGGTTGAGTGTCCCCTGGAGAACAGTCCTGAAGGACAAAATGGCCCAGGAAGGCTGGACATTCTTCAAGAAGGAAATCTTAAAGGAGCAGGGGCAGGCTGTCCCAATGTGCCTTAAGATGAGCGGGGAGGGAAGAAGACCAGTCTGGATGAACAGGTGTGGGATTTGACATTCAAAGAGGGGACGCCATTATAACCTTCGTGATTGTCTCATGACTGCCGTTTATTGTTTACAAAACTTATTCTTTTTTACACAGCTATTATAAACGTTCACTTATCACTGGTTAACTACTATTACTAGTCTACCTTAGACACAATATAAGAGGTTATTTGCAGGAGTTCGCGTACAAAGAGGCGACGCCATTATCATCTTCTTGAATATCTCGTGACTCTTGATTCTTTTATACACACCTATTATAAGCACCCACTTATCATTGGTTAACTACTATTACTAGCCCACCTTATACACAACATAATTGGTTATTTACATATCAATCATAAAATGCCCCAGTCATTGTTCTCCACCTCTAACCATCTTCAGCTCCTGCATCCCACAGCCAGGAGCTGCTTATCTTGCTACCTTCTTTCTCACATTCCAGCTGCAGCAGTGTCCTTGAACAGCTTAGCTTGCAGCTTGCTCAGGCCGTGCTACAAGGCTGGATTGCTCACATGTCCGTT
>NW_008663246.1:20325-46837 GCF_000695815.1 Acanthisitta chloris | reverse complement strand
ATCTTTGAGGTCTCTTTCAACCTGGTTAATTCTATGAGTCTAAAATGACAGTATCACCCAGTCTTCGTTGCAAATATTTGTTTTCTTTGGTGAAGAAGTTATAAGAGGTAAACCAGAGTTTGTGCAATCTATGTAAAGGACTGTTAGTCTGTGACTAAATTAAAACAGAGGGAGAATAGGTATGGTCAGTAGAAACCTTTAGACAGCTGTCTAGCAGGCCGAAGATGGAATGATAAAGGTTTGTACAGAAAAACTACTATCACCTGTAAAATGATCACCAGCAAAAGGGACCTCTTTGAGGAAAAGAAAACTATTATTCTTTTGTTTGCTTAAATGGGATTGTGCCTGTCAGATAAGGTGTGCACAGATTCAATTTCTTGTTTCATATAGTCTAAGAATTTTCTGTTCACAAAGTGGTTTTGCATTGGTTTCTGATTTTACAATAGGAATTATTTCTTGAAACCTTTGAAATAGCAGTAGTCTTTTCAAGAGTGTACTTAAAAGGTTAAAAGCCTTCACAAAAGCAGTTCTTATAAGAGAGGAACTTCTTGTATTTATGTTTAAGTATGCAGGTGGCATGATTTCTGAAAGCCTCATTAACCCTTTGCTTTAGGTTAGTATAAATGCAAAAAACAAAGCTGGTAACAGGACTCAGATCTCTGCCTTTTGTGGTATTACTCAAGAAAGGCAGTCATGTAGGGGTGCAAGCCATGCCAACTGTCTTGCCACCTTAATCAACGCGAGAAGGATTATCCTAAGATACCTTTTATATAAGTTTACCTATCTAACTCTGTGTGTGCATGCACAATATATGGGGGGGTATATATATATATATATATGCACACACAAATTTTCCATGTTCACTCATAATGTAAATTCATCTCAAATTTTTGCAAATGAAGGTATTTCTGGATGATATGCTGTCCTTATTATCTAGTTCCAAGGTAAAAAATGACAGTATAGGTATCAATATTGATAGATCGGTTTGATGATGTTAAATAGCCTATGGTACAGTGAACAATAACTGACAAACTGCAGAAACATGAAACACTTTCTTCTACTTTATTGTCCAAGTTGAAATATTGCTGGTATGCAGAATGGTGAGACAAGTTTCAGTGATAAATATTCATAAATTTCTTAAGGTTTGATCTACTTCTGGAACAGATCAGTGGTTTTCAGACAGCCAGCATTACTTGATAAATATTGTACAATGAGAAATGGGCACAAAAAGTTATCCAAAAATCCATAAGATTTGTGAATTTCACCTTCAACAGCAAAATTCTATGAGAAAACCTTTATATTGTTTCCTCAAAACTGACAAACAACAATTTCTTTTCTGTCACTGAAGCAAAAAAATAAGATTAAACCATGTCAAAATCTTCTCGAGTTTTATAATAGTCTTTGTAGTTCAAAAGGCAAAACCCGTGATGTCTACTTTGATTAATAAATGAGTTCAGCTACCAGAGCTCATACAATGTTTTCATAGGACTCCAGTTCCCTTTGTGGCAGGAGGATTTAAGGAAATAACCAGACTGTGTTGATTTTGAAGTGTGATTTTGATCAGAAGGATATCTTCAACTTATTATATACGCTATAATTTTCCTCTGAAATAGTGTGAATACAAGGTGTCTGGACTACGGGTCCTAACAATTCAAATGACATTTATTTCTGTCAAGCCCGAAAGAGTTTGGATGTGTCACAACTGCGTACTTGGCAGCAGGGTTTGAAGTGTCACTTGAATGCTGTCTTCCCTTTTACTCACCTTGAGCAAATGTATTTCTTTAGAACAGACTATAAGCAGATAAGCACTGGGGTTTCTGTTTTCACACCATCAATATTTCCATTTTGCTTTAAATCCTTTAGTAATTTTATATACACATGTATAATCAAAAAACTTTTTATATGTGTATATAGATTCTATTTTCAAGTATCATTAAAATCAGCAGCTTATTTTCTGTTCAAAGTTTTTAATTTAATGTATGTATTTGTTTAAATAGTTATCTTTTCATCTCTAGTGTAATCATCTTGTTATTTTTAATTACTCCCCTTGTGTACCAGAATTTACATATAATTTCAGTATTTTTGAAAAAGAAGAGATTGGTAAAACTAGCAATGATGTATCAATGATTTTTTTTGCCTCTTTTCCTGAACATGTTAACACAAGTTTTATATTACTAGCAACTGAAAAGTTGCAGATCTTCATTTGCAAATATTGCCAAATAAAGGAGGAAAGGGCATTGCAGATGCAAAAGCAAAGCTTCCGCTGTTCTTTTATTGTGGCTATTGTAACACAACCCTTTGCAGTGAATACTACAGATTCCACTTCATTCCCTGTTTATTTTTTTTGTTTAGACATCATTGTTAATAAGCAGCTTTTCCTGCTGCATTGTCAGACACAGAAATAGTCAAAATTAAGAACAGATTGGGTGCTGTTTCAGTGCCCATGCCAAACCACTCATGAAGGACATTTAAAAGTAAGCATTATTTACTGTATCATCTGCTTTCATTCCCGTGAAATTTAAGAGGACTTTTACTTTAATAGTAGAAAATAGGGCAGAATACAACATAGGCCATTTTCCAAAGCACACAGTTGAGAGAGGGTAAAAAATAAACCATCTTCTCTTCCTTGACAACCTGCAAACTCAAAATTTAGTGAAGCACATTAATTGGACTTTACAAGTAACAAAAAAAAAAATATCAATGAAAGTATTTCAAATTTCCTAACAGAATTTGTAGATTGCTTAAATTTTATTTTTTAGATATTTCGGTATTTATGGAGCACTTGATGGTGACACCAAGTTTTACACAAAAGCTTATCTAGAAATTGTACTGGATGTTCTCAATAGTTGCCTGGTTGCATGAGGTCAGCAAATGGATTTTCTGTCTCCTCCCTACTCCTCCAAATATTTGACATTTCAAGAAAAGCTTCCATTCTTAATCCAAACAAAGAACTGTAGACTTTGAGGGCATAGAGTTCTGAAATGCTTCCAGTTCAGGCTTGAAATTAAAAAGCCACTTTTTTTTCCCCAGAAATGTTAACTTTAAACATTTTTTCCAGTTTGATGCTTTTGTTAATAATTCTGATTTTTAGTTAAAAGACCAAACAATTTTGATGAAATTACATTCTCCCAAGAGAACTCTTGTCATGAAAAGACAGGAAATTTAGTTGTGGTTTTTCATGTCACACCCCATGATAATAAAGGCTACAGAAGGCATTGTCCTTCTTAGGAAACCTGATACCTCAAGAGGTACCCATAAACTCCTAGAGGAGGAATTTCCTACCTTTGAAATCAAGGTTGTTTGTACCCATGCAGGTGCCTGTACACATACACAAAGATGTCTCAAAACTTACCATCGCATTCTCTTTTTGTTGCACATCTTCACCATCCAAGCTGCTAGAGCCCTGGGGCACTAGGCAACAGAAGAGTGACTAAAACATCAGCCGTAGTACAATATCAGACCACCCCTCTCAGTCACAGACACTTTGCTAGATTGATAACTAACGGGAGGAAGGTAGAGGTGCAAGGTTCCCTAAAATGTTTTTGCTTTTTTTTTTTGCTTTTTTTTTTATGTGCAGTCCCAACTCAGCCAGTTG
This sequence comes from Acanthisitta chloris, assembly GCF_000695815.1. Classification (NCBI taxonomy): domain Eukaryota; kingdom Metazoa; phylum Chordata; class Aves; order Passeriformes; family Acanthisittidae; genus Acanthisitta; species Acanthisitta chloris. The sequence goes on along the minus strand of NW_008663246.1, from coordinate 43,242 downwards.
CTTTCAAGGTTGGGTGCAAATAGACTGCATTAGAACAGCAACTCCAGCTCAACAGCTGGTATTTTCTTTCATCCAATAGAAGCTACTAGACATCTAATTCTTTTCTGTCTTATGAGCTATCTCAAAAGACGGGGTTTTAGTCACATTTCTCAAGAGTAGACAAATTTCTCAACCTCAGAACTGCTAGTCAGGAATCGTCCTGCATGGCCAAAGCCCACCAGGACATATACCACATGTGGGAGGAGGACAAGACATTGCTGTTGGAGTGGTTAGTGGTACAAGGGCTTACACTAGTTTTCCAAGGAGGTCCTCCTGGGTGCCATGCAGTGTCAGACTGTGGTAGCCACAGCCAGCCTAGCAAACCAAACTGCTTCAGAGTGCTCCCAGGCTCTGGCTATGACTGTCTGTCCTGCTGCACTGTTAACAGGGTCCTGGGCACACTTTTGAACCGTGCCAACTAACACTTGCCTGAGCTGTTCCTGAGGGCCATCTGCCAGTGTGCATGCCCTTGGGACCATCCCCAGTAGGTGCTCTGCATACAGCCACCTAATTGACAGGCTAGGAGAGGGCACTCTGAGCCAGTTGGCTGCAGGACCTCTGAGTGTTCTCAGCCACACCAAATGTGCCCATCTAGCTCTGAGCTCCTGATCTGAGTCTGCAGCCAGATTCCTAGGATACCCAACAACTCCTGCTAGCCCTCAATTTTTCCCACCTGTGGGGATTGAGTGTACTTGGTATCAGAGCCAATCTTTGTATAAACATACATTGCAGTTGTCTATTTTGCTGTATGCAATGTGCTAGCATCCTAGCCCATTGTCTTGAATGCAGGTTTACCAAAACACCTGAGCAGCATGTTTGGCTGTGAAGAGAAACACTAAGATTGAAATTCCCAGAGCTACAGAGACCTCCTCATGTAAAACTTGGCAGTGGGACAGAAACAAATGTTCCTAAACTGTGACTTGCTGTTTGTCCTTTTTGGTCTTGTTGCCATGCAGGGTTCATCAGTTCTGTAGAAGTGAGTTGCGAGAACTGCTGGGCTGGTGTGTCATAGTTGCGCTTTTTACAATAGTCCTAGCATTTTCCTCTGTGGACTGAAGGGGATATCCTGTGTAAAAGGCCATGTTTGAAAAACATAGCTTACAATAGCCAGCTGTATTTCATTGCATCCACTTTTCAGAGCCAGTTTAGATGTCACTTGCCATTACTTAAATGAGACTTTAGTCAAACTTCTGTGAACAAAGCTTGAGAAGGTCTGTGTCCCCCCACACTAACAAAGATGCTTAGTGGGGCTGCATGTGGCCCTCTCCTGCCCGTTACACCTTCCCCAGACAGGCCCTGTCCCAAACCCCTGTTCATCATTGCTCCATGCTTTGTGCTGAGGCTTGAATGAGGCTCCCTGCGTAACAGGGCTGAGTCAGGTGAAGTAGGTGATAGGAGAGGGAGAAGCACACACCTTCTTTATTCCACCATGCCCAAAATCAGTCCTCATGTGCTCTCATTTCTCTGCCTCCCTTACCTGTTACATACCGTCCCTTTTCATTTGGTTTTACCCTTCCTATTTTAAACATAAACATTTATCCTCAACTTCTTTATCTGTCTTTGTGGTGTCCCTCTTCTCTGGACCCTTCACTGTATTCATGCCCACATCCATTGCAAGAAGAGGCAATCCATGTAATAGCTGATTATTTCTGAGGGAGAAATGTCCTGGAAGAAATCTTCCTGATCCCATATCTAGCATTTGATTTAAACCTGAATGAATGGACAATCCACTCCAACAAAACATTAAGGAATTTCTCGATCACAAAATACACCCAGGTTGTAGCTGGTTTTTAGAGAAGATGCAGAAAAAGGGGGAAAAATACATATTCCCTTAGAAACCTACTGCTGGTGTAAAAGTAAGTATCCAGTCATATTGACAAATCCACTAACAGTGGATGAGAAGCTCACCATGAGCCAGCAGTGTACACTAGCAGCCCAGAAAGCCAATTGAATCCTGGGCTGCATCAAAAGGAGTGTGTGCAGCAGGTCAAAAGAGGTGATTCTCCCTCCCTACTCTGCTCTCGTGAGACGCCACCTGGAATACTGTGTGCAGTTCTGGTGTCCTCAACACAAGAAGGACATGGGGCTGTTGGAGCAAGTCCAGAGGAGGACCATGAAGTTGATGAGAGGACTGGAGCATCTCCTCTATGAGGACAGGCTGAGGGAGTTGGGGCTGTTCAGCCTGGAGAAGAGAAGACCGCGTGGAGACCTCATAGCAGCTTTTCAGTATCTGATGAGGCTACAAGGGACCAGAGAGGGACTCTTTGTTAGGAACTGCAATGATAGCACTAGGGGCAGTGGGTTCAAACTGGAGTAAAAGCAAAAATCATAAAGTGTTTACAACTTTTTACTAGTCCAGTTTATTTTTCACAATCAGCATAAACAGGCTCAGCAGACTCATGATCACACATATGTGGAGCTGTGTATTCCTGAAGGTTTTCCTATTAGTTAATGTGAGTGTCCTGGGAGAGCCCATGCTCAAGTCTCAGAGAAACTCAGGAGTTAACCTCAAGCCTGAGCAGCTAGAATTAGGTAGAGGAAGTCCTAGACAGGTGAGCCAGGATGGTCTGGTTGGAGATCCTAATCCTCATGGAATCTCTCACTCTCTGAGCCTGTTGAAGGCTCAGAGCAGTGAGAGACAAAGCAATACCCTGGTTCATTTACCAAACATGAAAAATTACATCTGTGGCATCTCCTCTATGAGGACAGGCTGAGGGAGTTGGGGCTGTTCAGCCTGGAGAAGAGAAGACCGCGTGGAGACCTCATAGCAGCTTTTCAGTATCTGATGAGGCTACAAGGGACCAGAGAGGGACTCTTTGTTAGGAACTGCAATGATAGCACTAGGGGCAGTGGGTTCAAACTGGAGGGGAAGTTTAGATTAGATATTAGAAACAAGTTTTTGCTATAAGGGTGGTGAGAGCCCAGGGATGTGGTGGCTGCCCCAACACTGGCACTGTTCAAGGCCAGGCTGGATGAAGCCTTGTGCAACCTGATCTAGTGAGGAGGTGTCCCTGCCCATGGCAGGGAGGGTTGGGACTAGATGATCTGTAAGGTCCATTCCAGCCCTTAAATTCTGTGATTCTATGATTCTATGATTGAATTGATCAAAAAATGCAAATCAATCTTTTTCAAACATTCACCTTTGCCTGTACCAGTCAATGAAACCTGTTTACAATTCTGTATGAGCAGTATCTTTTCATAAGTTGTGCACATGGTCATAGCATTCACAGTATGTCACAGGAAGCACTAGTGGGTTGCAGTCCACATAGCTCAAGCATTTGCTTTGAAAAGTTTAGACATTTTAAGTGAGCTCATGGTGAATTTCATAGTGGCTGCTTTATTTACATGCTGCCTATCAGAAAAGATCAAGCATTTCTGTTTCCCTAAATTAGCTCACTCTGGAAAATAATAGCAGCTTTCAAACTCACCACATGTTATCTATATATTTTCAGCTATAAATAAGGTCGTGTTTGTGAGTTAATGGGTTTAGTTCTGAAAGTGCCAAAACTTTGATCAACGCATGTAAAACAATTGGCTGAAAAGAGTGATTTTGATCAATGCTTTATACATCAGTGTGCATTACCTACAGTATGACAGGAAACATAACCAGTACTGAAACCTTTTAATATCTGCAAGAGGGAAAACAGTACTTGGAAATTTAAAAAAGATTAGATAACAAAAGAGCACTTGAGGCAGTACTTCTTATGAGCACTTGCAAGATACATAATTCAGTTATAGGACCTGCAGCACAAATCATTGCAGCTTTTTTATTTCTTCCAGGCAATAATTCAACTATCTAGAATTTAATGTATAGTACAGCAATCCTGTTTTTCTTTCTATGTTGTGTGTTTTGTTTGCATAGCCGGTGGTGGATTTATATTTGGAAACTTCAGCTATAAAAAAATCAGTTCCTTGATTTGCTACCAAATATTTGTAAGATAAAAATCCTGGGCTCACTGACGACAACAGAAATATTGTCGTTTCAGCCAAAGAGTCATGTACAAACAACTGACTGTTGGCTTCACCACACAGCCAGGCATCCTGTGAGTAACTCCCATAGAGTCAACGGGGACATCAGAGCTGCACAGGCAGCTTCCTATTGAACAAGACGTTAACTGCAATACTGCAACACATTTAGTTTGAATAAAGCCTCCATTCTTTAATCAGTGTAACTGTCAAACTAAGGCAACTGTAACTTCTTAGTTTACATACCAGCATCACCCAGGGAAGAAATTCACTTCTGACTAAACACAAAGAAACCTCATTTACTCATTCAAATCATACTTTATTTGAAAACACAGGCATGGCATAGTTGTTGCCTGGGGAATGCGGGAGGTACAACTTGAGTATTTCTAAATATTTCCAGCCTCACCCGTTTGTGGACAGACCCTTGAGTTATTTTGGAAGCTCTGTCTCTGCTGCCTGCCATGTCAGTTATTATATTGAAAATTTAATTGTACAAGGGCTTTGACACTGAACCTTATAAATTTGTTCCAACTGACCTTGTCTCAGTTATGTGCCAGCCTGGCACGGAGCCTTAGCAGTCATTATTTGTTCTCATGCCGTAGGTAGGAGCAGCATGGAGCAGGAGATAGAATGGACCTGACATTTTACATGACTGTAAATGAGGAAGCAACTTTAAATAAAGAGATTGGTATGCCCACCACAAAGACTATTGCATTTCTCTCAAACAGTCCAAATTTAGGTAGTACAGAATTACTTCTTTCTACCCTGAGTGTGTCTGTTGGTCCTGTAGTGTTTTCAAACATCTATTTATTTCTGTTTCACCATTCACTTAATTACTCCATGCTACACACTTCAAGAAAAGTTTTAGAGCATGGCTTTCATGTTCTGAAAAATGTTCGAGTCACTGCAACGCATTCAAAACAGAAAAAGCGTATCGGAGTACAGATCCCCAACTGGATATTTCATGAAGTTTCAGAAATCTGAAGCACACTTATAAATCTTTCCCTGAAAGAATCACAATGGAAAAGCAAAACACAGCAAAAGCAAAAGCTAGTGAATATATGACTATATTTTTAGTGGCACATCTGCAAAAGGCTCATCAGCAGATTTAATCCTTTTTTACGCAAGTGTGAGAGCAAAGCAACACCTGCAGACTGCAGAGGTACAATGTGCAGTTGAGCTCCCTCTGTTGGTTCTGCAGCAGCTGAAGTGCACTTAGTAATTTCATTTTCAGCACAAATATATGACATTGCCAACACTAATCTCTATGTAAAAACCATTATGTTTCCCTGGTAAAAAATGTGACCTTCAGATCTCATTAGAATCATTGGAATAAATACTGTTTAATAAAAAGTAAAACAGGAACCTCTAGAGGCTCAGAAGTGAGTTCTGTTTATGACTCTTGGAATGGGTGTCCAGCATATGGAAATACAAATCATCTTGCAGCTCAGTGATTCATAGGTTCTGAAAGAGAGTCTCTGTATGAGTTTCTTGCACATTTTCGTTCCATGCTTTCAAACAGTTGTGAAAGGAAACAAATTCATACCCTGTCTTTAGAGAAACCTCTGCTCAAAATGAGTAGTGTGTGCTTTCAGTGAGTTGATGGCTCCAAAGAAGAGCTGTCTGTGCAGAGTCAGCTTTTGAAGAGACTTGTAAACATGATATGAGTTCTCAGAGGTGAGGCTGCAAGAAAGATGGAAATGTGGAATCCCCAGGAAATGAAAACTGGATGTGGCAACCAATGTCCATCCTTTGGGGTTGTGTTCTTGGTGGCAGCTCCTGATAGCTATCATGGAAAGCCACTGTACTTTTCTTGAAATCAATTTTCTCTATTTCTTTTTCTCCTAGACGTCTGGATGCCAACCACATCAACTATGTGCCCCCCAACTGCTTCAATGGCTTGGTCTCCCTTAGACACCTGTGGCTAGACGATAATTCTCTGACAGAAATTCCCGTCCAAGCTTTTAGAAGTTTACCAGCACTTCAGGCAATGACATTGGCATTGAATAAAATTCATTACATTCCAGACTATGCCTTTGGAAACCTCTCCAGTTTGGTAGTTCTGTAAGTTTTATTGATTACTTTTTAGACACAATCTCTTCTTCCAGGACTTCGGCCTCTTAGTGATAAATTACTTGAAGATGCAATGTTTAATTTAGATGTTGCTTGAGACAACCTCTAATAATTAAATATTCCCCTAGTCCCTGTTCAGTTGGCAAATTACAGGTAAATAGGTATAGGTGTGGATTAATTAAACATCTGGTTTTTTCTTACAGTTTTAATGGTAAATTGATATTGTGGGGCTATGAATCTCATATTCCCTTCTACATTTGCACTAGGTTTAGTGATATTCCTTTACCAAAAGATCAGTGTCATTTGTTCAGAAAAAGTTTAATGTGTGCAGTTTCCTGGGTTGCATATGTACCTCAACCAAAAATTTAAAACAATTGAACTTGTAGAAACAAAATTTTTTTGCATCTTCCTATGGTTTAACTAACATTTGATAAACCCCTTGTTTTGATCTAGCTTAAAATTTTCCATCTCAGTAAAAAAGTATATAAGGGAACTAAAAAATCACTCTACTTGGTCAGCAAAATGAACAGGAAGGGATGAATTCTGTGCTCTCTAAGACTGAATGAGGGAAGATTAGAAACAGGAAATGCACTGAAAACTTTCTGGGGGACTTGGAAAGAATGCTGTCCAGTAGGAAAAAAATATGCATTTCCCTTCATAGAAAGTGTATGTAGTTTTGTATTTGGTTATGTTTCCATACCACTTCAACTAACTGAAACCTGCATGACTGGCACCAAAATCTGGAAGGTATAATACAGAGCGTGGTTTCTGTTTTTATCTTCTGGGAATGTACCAAGTGGAAAAAATCTAGACTGCCTGGAGAAACTGAGGTGGAGAAGTTATTTCAGGATGCTTTGGAAAATGTTAGCATTATTAAAGACAGAATGATATACTCAAGCTTTGCAAGCTGTCTGAAATCACAGTCTGTAAGACACTTAGCATGTTTTAGCATATTCCAGCCCCGGTGTAAGCATCGAACCTGACACATGTCAGGGGTCTTTGTTCATAGTTGTAATCACTATCTCTGCCTAGTGCTTAATATATTTATATAAGTAGGGAATAACCACTGCCTTATGCTGCCAAACCTTAGACTTCTCTTTACATTAAGTATCAATCCCAGTCAAGTCAAAGAGTGGATGGACTTGTTACTTGATTGAGCTTCTAGACTTATATCAGTAATGGTAAAGACAAGAGGCTTGTTCTCGACACCTCTACTAGAAATGTAAGAGGACACTTGAGAATTGCAGGAGAAAATAATTTGTTTTCATGCCCTGATTGCTTCTGTCAGTTAGGTCTCCTTAGTAAGATCTGCCTTGCTTGTTTCTAATCTTCTGGTCTTTATATTGATTAGTAATTGAATCATTCCTCATGACCTACAACATCTGATATTTTTGGCTCATCGAGATCTTTGTGTGTGTTCTGCTTTCTTTTGTTTTCTACTCTATGCAGTCTGGCAAATTTTTAACTCAGTGCAAAACTGCATGGTCAATTGGAGCAGGTCAAAAATCCTATAATTAAAGATCCAGGCATAATTGGAATTTGGAGATGCATTCTTCATGCTAACTAAAGCATTAAAAGTCGGTGTAGTCATAAAAAAAAGAGTTGATTAGGTTTCTTCCTAAGAAAGGAAAAATCCACAGAACATTTTTATTTTGCCATAAGAATTCCTGCCTTTCATGGACCAGTTGTGCAGCACATTCAGAGAGCCTCTGGTTTTAAACAATATTTTCAGAGCAGAATGATGTGTTGAAGGCGCCTGGCAGCCCCTCATTTGCATCCTTTCCTTTCTTCTAAAGCACTGCTCCCTTAGTTTCCCTTCACTATAGGGGTAGGATGTTGAGAACAAAAATAAAAGGAAAAATCTGCTGGAAAAATAAAAGCATCCTTTTTAAATTAAAGTACCTAAAGTGGCTACAAATTGTATCTACTCACATTAATGAGCTGCACTCAAAGTGGGTTTTTTCCATGTTGGTCTAAAAGACAGAAATAAGCAGCACTCTGAGCCTTTGCTGGAGGGGACTGGTTAGAATATATAAAAATTGCTTTCAATTGCTAAACACTTCAAGAAGTAGTTACTGAATTTTATCAATTCAAAGGAAGGCAAGTTATGGCGCTTTTAAGATTGGTTAGTTTGCTCAGCAAAGCTGCAACTTTTTGTCTTAAGGTTTTTGTGTCTTCTTTCATTCTGCAAGCCTTATGTCCCTTACCTGTCTGCTGTATTATCCATCTCCTCACCTGCTGCTGTTTTGTGCCCTACACTCTAACACCCTCTGAATGTACATCTTCCAAATGTATGCCTCACAGCCCACACACAGTTTTTAAGACATGTTAGTTAGCCACCATTGAGAATATGTTTATTTGATATGCAAACCCCAGCCTGGAACTCCAGGATATAACATTTTTAAACAATCTAGGTGCTCTTAAAACAAATCCCCTCTGTGAAACCAAATGGAAGCCCACGTGGGTGAGGAGGTATTGGGAGAAAGAGGGGAGGGTGGTGGAGGTGACGCCTATATATGCTCTTGCAAAAGCATGACTTGCATATAATCAGTGCATGCCTGAAAATAGGTTTCTTTTGATTTAACCATCAAAATGTTTTGCTTAAGTCCACTGCGTGCAGTGTACTTTCCTGACTGCGTGCTTAATGTTCCTCTGCAGACATCTCCATAACAATAGAATCTATTCCCTGGGAAAGAAATGCTTTGACGGGCTTCACAGCCTAGAGACTTTGTGAGTTGACCTCTTATTTGTTTCCCTTTTTTTAGGGTGTTTTCAGTAATAATCTGAAAGAGTAAAAATAGACAAAAAGCCAAATGTGGGTTTTGGCTTGCCTAATCACTACAGGATCTAAGTGATAGTTCACAATGACTCTATGTAGCAAATCCTATTTTTGACTATAAAATTAGTTTGCCTTTTTAATAAGCATTGTCAATTGATAAATTGTTTGAAAGGCAGTTGAAAACTGTATTGAGCATTGAAAAAGAAGTGACTATTCATGAACAGTCATGTTTGCCTAGTTTAATTCTATTTAATTGTCTTGTCTAATCGATAAAGCTAATAGCTAGATACAGAAATTGTCACAATGAAAAGCTTTAACATTAAAAAACTGGCTTGCCATAGAGAAGGGTTGCAAAATTAGATGGGTTTATTATTTTATACCTGGAACAAGCCAAAGTGCCAGGTAGCCAAATAATGCCTGTTTTACAAGCAGGAGAAGAGAAATGTTTCAGTTGTATGTTTCAGGTTAGATATTAGAAAAATGTTCTTCATTCAGAGGGTGGTCAGGCACTGGAACAGACTCTCCAGGGGAGTGGCCATGGCACCAAGCCTAACAGAGTTCAAGAAGCATTTGGACAATGCACTCAGGCACATGGTATTAATCTCTGGGATGTCCTATGCAGGGGCCAAGAACTGGACTCGAAGATCCTCATGGGTCCCTTTAAACTGAATATTCTGTGATTCTGTATCCATGTTTTTGTCTTTAAAGAGCTCTGATAAAGAATAGTACTGGTAAAGATTGAGATTTCCTCAAGTTTTCACTGTAGTTCTGTTCAAATCAATTCAAATTTTCTGGAGTTTTCTAGCAAGAAATGATTCTACAGAAAATGCCAAACAGGAATGCAGTGCTGATGGTTAGCACAAAGTATTTTGCTATGTTTAGTCAAATAAAGATGTTACCCACCCACTACTAGAGTTATCCACGGTATCAAAAATGCTACAGGGACAGTAAAATTTTTCAGATCCTTCCCCCAGCACCTGCCACAGTCAGCTGCATCATTTTCAGTGATTTTAGATGTTCCACCCAACCAAGACAGAGGCTAAAAAGCCTGTTATGAGGAACAAACAGACAAAATTGCAGACATGAATAATGCTAGTCTAAAGGTGACTATTTGCTTTCTTAGCCACAGAACTGTGTACTGCCCACTTTCATTAAGATCAGGAAGCAAGACGTTTTGGGCTTTTGGGGGTTTTTATCACCAGTTTTGATTACATTGATCCCTTGGCACTTAATTGCAATTTTACAATTTGGACTTTTAGCTGGCTGTGAGTTGAGAGGAAGTCCCTCACTGCAGCACCAGAAAGGGGGACAGGAAAGGAAGAAGGAAAATGTAACTGTTTGTCTTGGTTTTTTAAGTGATATTCACATAGCATTTGGTCAAAAATGGGGAAAAATAGAACAATGGAAGAAGTAATTGCAAACCCAATCACAGCCACCTAGCATGAGAGAGATGAAAACACAGAGGACAGTTGGGAACCTGGGAAAAAGTGCAGGTGCAGCCACATCACTGCAATAAGACAATGTAACACTTGCCTCAAGGACAGTAATTGCATACTGTGTAGACTGGTTTCCAGATAGTTTCAAGGTAATATAAAGAGATCTTGTGTAAATGATGGACACCAGCTTTAAGATCATTTGTTTGCATTGACGCATAGTTCTGGAAATCACATATCACTGGAGGGCAAAACCAAACCGTACATGCCTGTAATCTCTTTTTGTCAATAGGCAGGAGAGATTTACAAGCAGGAAGGAAAGCCTTGTTGAGTTCAGACAGCAGTTTCCTGCCTGCATTACTTCAACTTGATACTATTTCAATTTCAGTCTGTTGCAAACTGTGACTTGTGTTTTGCCTGTTTAAAAAAGCTTTTGCTTCAGTTTTTCAGACTATTCACAAAGCATTGCCAGAGAGCATCACAGTAAACTGGCATATCTCAATTTTAGTTTTGGGTATCCCCTAAATGCTAAACAATGCACATCTCATGCTGATTGTAGAAGTAGGATTATAATCCATTCAGCCTGCCAGAATAAAACCTATTTACTGCTACAGCATGAGCAGTTCTTAAAACAAAGGTCACTACCCTAGCTGAACTATCATTTTTACAATTCATATGGTTAGAAATATTCTCTGTATGAATATTGACAAATCTTAAAATTAACAATACAGTTAGAAACCTTTAGAGTGATATGTATTAGCCATGTAAAGCACAGCTCACCAAAGCTGTTGAACATGCTGTTTGAAATATTTGTTTCCATGTTAATACTTTAACATAATGAAAAGGATGGGCAATTTACAAAACAGCAAATCCCTTAGTAGTATCTGAATTCACTTATGTTTTCTTTATTGTAGAATAGCTAAGATGTAACTAAAAATAGGATGCTGATAAAAAATAAGAATGGTAATGTGCCCTAAATAGAGTTTGTTGGAAAACATCGATACACTTTTCAGCATTTCATGGCTTTTTGCTGTATATATTTATTCAATGCATGGAAGGTGGTGGTTCATTACAAATGCCAACGATGCAATGTTATCTTTTATGCAGTGCATAACCTAAATAATAGAATCTATTTTCACACAGAGATTTAAATTACAACAGTCTGGATGAATTCCCTACTGCTATCAGGACACTAACAAACCTAAAAGAACTGTAAGTACAGAGCTCATATTAGAAAGGAGGATGTTTTGTCTAGTGTGTGATTATTTTTTTTAATGCTGGTGATTCTATCAGTAATGCTTACAAACTGATGTCCTAGGAAAAACAAATAAACATGCCAACATACATAAAAGATCATTTTCCACATTCAGTTTAGACCAATCAAGTTTTGAGAAGTTTGATACTGCATTGTGCAGTGCTTTTTTTCCAGAAACTTCATCCTTGGAACACAGTAAATAATAAACACAATTAATTCACTTTTAGTCCCAAATACAACGGTTAGATTTTGCAAACAATCCAATATATCAGTCTTCTAGCCTAAGATGATGAAGACATGGTATCCTTATGAGTCCATCAGGTTTAAATGTCTTTACCAACTTCCCACCCTTCCCTACATTAAATTAGAGCATTTTCTTTTCAATATGTATAGTCCTTTGTAATGCTGTAAATAAAACAATTCTGGATGCACAGACATAGCTTGCATTTTTAAAAAAATCAACAATGAAAGTAAATTATTCAAATTTATTGTAAGACATAGTTGAATTATGAAAAAAATTAAATTATAATCACACATTATGCACACAACATAAACATCTATGCATATGTTCAGAATTCTTTCCATTATAATTTTTGACCATTTACCATTAGAATTACTGTTTACATGTTGCTGTTTACTATTTACATGTTACCATCAGCACAGATTTTTGACAATACTGGATAATCACATGCTAGTTGGGCTTGGTTTTACCCCTGCTACCTCACAAACTGGTCTAAAAACCACTTTAAGTAGCTACCAGGGATTTTTTCCAAAGCAGGGATCCCCAGGCACCATTGACTCCATCTCAGCACCTCCGGTGTCGATGGAATGCAGCTCTGGAAGAGGCAGCAGGTCTATGAGTTTCTCAGCCCAGCTGCTGTTTGTGTCATAAAATAATTGGTATAAAATCCAGTGACCTCAAGGGATTGCCTTTTTGCTGACCTCTGGAGTCAGTATCTAAACATGAATAACTCGAGTTTGCAGCAGTTGCACCTCGTCCAGTCCAGCAGAGTACCTGGTATGCTTGAAATTACTTACTGTCCCCCACAGGACTTCACCTCTAAGAATCAAACTTTTTGTTTCACCTGAGCTCCTATGTGCAAGACATCTCAAATCCAGCTGAGATCGTATGACCATATGGTTCAATGCTTTGTTTGGCCCCTGGAAGCAGATCTTGTGAGGACAGGATGTCTCCCACACGGTTGTCCATGCCCTGCTCTTCTCACCCAAGTGGCAGCCCAGGCCCACAGAGGTTCAGCTCATTGCAGAGCCACCATAGTAAGGGTATTTCTGTGCAGGACCTCATGTTTCTCTCAGAATTTGAGCCTGGGCTGAAAACACAAACTATGACTTATTGTGTCTTTACAGCTGGAAGCAGATATTGCCATGGGAAGAAGTCATGCCATTTCCTTGGGTTTTCTGCCATGCAAGGAATCCCATTCAAAACCAGTCTGGATTTAATACATTCTAGATTAAGTGAGATGCTCATATTACTCAGAGTCTTCATCTGCATGGATGCAGTTTTTATTGTATGAAAAGGAAGTAGGGTTGTAAAGCCTTACTCTGTAGCTTGTCACCAGCAGCACAATGCCTAAACAAGTAAAACCAATAATGTGGGACCTGTTCAAGTAATGGCCAAGTGTGCTTGCATCAGTGAACAATTGGAAGCTTAGTAATGCATAAACTTAAGCTGGGAAGCCTTCTTCATACCCGACTGAACTAATGGGAGTTTCCCACACAAATCATCATTGTTCTTTTGAAATCTTAGTTGTTCCTTTTGTTTTACACAATGGAGAATTACTCATATGAATGAAATCCAGTAATTAATGATGAGACAAAGATCTGGCCTTCTATCCAGCAGGCACAACTACATTTGATATTTTGTTTGTGTACACATTTAAAACATTTCAACAAAAAGGTGGTTGTGGGAGGCTCAACATTACAATATAATGTATAAAACCATTTGCTTGTGCCATCCAGCAAAAAAGAATACTTGCATTTCAACAAGCACAGGGGGAAATATATTGTTAGTTATTTAATTATTACTATTTAAACATTAATGTTATTAATTCATGTGCATGTATATTTACATTATATCTATATACATACATACTTAGATTCTGAGTTTTAAAATTCCATTTTGCAGTTTACTTCATCTGAAAGGTTTTGCTCATTTAGAATAGTGCAGAATTTCAGCAATTTTTTTGCTTTGCTTTGCTTTTGCTTTTGCTTTTTTCAGTTCTGTTTTGTTCCAGGAAACAAGGCTATAGCTTTACATACATACAAATGAAATATATTAAGAAGAAAAAACTATTGTTGTGCATTTGAATACAGATTGAGCCTTCATTTTTATTTATAATCCATTTTTCCTTTTGTAGGGGATTTCATAGCAATAACATCAAGTCTATACCTGAGCGTGCATTTGTGGGTAATCCATCACTTATTACAATGTAAGTAATAAGAATCTTTTCAATGACTTTTCTTGTTAGAGAATGTGGAACTAAGTATCATATTTGTCTCATAGCTTTTCTTTTGAGTACACTATGTAGCACATTATCATACAAGCAAACAAGCTTGTGTCTTTCCAGTTTCACAGAAAGAATGGCAGTTTGCGTGCCCTGTTTAAGGGAAGCCAGTAGTGTTCTCTGGCCTTTGACCTTCTATTTGAACTATTTCTTCTAAGTCTCTTAGCATTACTAGCAATGTAGAAGCTGGTAAAAGTTTTTGTTGATGGATTCCAGTCTGAGTTCTCATTGTCTTACATGAAAATGCATTTAATAGGCAAACTTCAAAATAAGAAACTGAAAACCAAATTTAAGAAAAATAATGACTCATCTTGAGTAATATTCCATGAGCAAAAGCAGAATGACTTCAAAAGGGCAAGGGAACTGCTTCTGAGTAGGGGAAGTTCTGACTTCTTCATGTGCTAAGCTTAAATTCATGTCAGGTTGTAATAAAGTCCTTCATATGTGGATTTCTATCTTTGCAAACCTGGGAGGAAGAGGGAGCATTTTATTCACTAGTTTCTGGCTTTAAAACCAAGAAAACAGTGCCTACCTGAATATACAAAATGGGAAATGCGGTAGATGAATAAAGATTAAAGGGTGAGAAAACCACAGATGTTCACCACTGCTACAACCAGAGCTGCACAGTCTGTGATTCATCATAGAGAGTCTACTCATTTGCTTATAGTGTAATCATGTCATATATTTAGAATCTTTTAAAGTATTTTTCACTAAATGTCTCTTTATCCTCTTTTTGCAGACATTTTTATGATAACCCTATCCAGCTTGTTGGAAAATCTGCTTTTCAACACTTACCAGAACTCAGAACTCTGTATGTGTTTATGTTTTATTTTAATGGTCTTTATATATTGCAGTACTAGAGTTGTCCCACACTTCCCTCACCATAATTTTATTGAAATTATTTTTTTAAAATTCTAGGACTTTAAATGGTGCTTCACAGATAACAGAGTTTCCTGATCTGACAGGAACTACAAGCCTGGAGAGTCTGTAAGTGCTAGAGAAATATTTTTGTTTTGTTTTATTTTCATGGATACCAACTTATTCTGAAGAATGTCCTAAAAATATTTGTTTTGCAATCTTTAAAAAGCAATCTTTTTTTTTTAAATAAATATTTTCAACAGGACACTCACAGGAGCACAGATCACCTCTCTTCCCAAATCAGCTTGTGACCAGTTACCTAATCTCCAAGTGCTGTACGTTTCAGTAAGATTATTAACATTATATTAATGCAAAAGAATAATGGACAAATGAAATCATTATGATTTCAGAATTACCCAATTACTGCTATTTCTGTGTATCACATTACTTCTTAGGAATTCAGGTCAGGGAGCAGTCCCCTACATTACTCAAAAAGTTCACAACTCACTTGTCAGTCAGGATTTCACATACATTGCTGAGAAATATAAATGCTTTGTTTATTTTTAGGAAAGGGTAAAATGGTTCTTGATTTTGTTTAGAAAACCACAGAAGTACCTTATTTTTATTCATTCTGTCTCTCCTACAGTAGTTTGGGGGTTTATTTCTTGCTAGGGCTGATAGTTCAGCGAAGTGAACAGAAAATATGACTAAGGGGTACAATTTTGAGTCCTTGTTATGCTCCTCTTCTGGTTTCTTTTCCAACCAGACATAAGTAGCTGACTGAAATTTTAATAGGCTATTCTTTGGCATAGTTGGGGTGTATTTTACATACTAAATATCCAATATTATTTTAGCTTGGAAATTTCCTTGAAGTTTGCTTAATCACTAACGAAAGTAATCGTTGTGTCCACTCTGAGAACAAGCCAAAAGCACTTTCCTCTATGTATTACATCACTAGGAATGTATTTGGTATTATTTCTCTGGCCAACATTTAAATAGCACTAATTATAACACATTATTTGAATACCAGAGTGGATGTCAAGAACATTTCCACAAAAAATTAAGTTTTATTTGATGGACTCAATATAATCATTTCCAGAATGACAGAAACAGAGTCTGTTGCCAGAAGAAAATCTGCACACAGACTTAAGTTTAAATATGTCCTGTATTTTTAAAAAACAATAATCTCAAACAGAAGGGAAACAAATACTTCAGCAGTTAATAACTTGTACAGTTCATAGTAGAATAGGACTGTCCATTGGAAATTCACATTTTTACTTTTGAGTATCACCCTGTATTATTAGAGCTGATACTTAAAAGAGCGGAGAACAAATTTAGCAGCAATTTCAAGTACTCAAGAGTTGCTCTTCCCCATTCCTGTCAGACTGGAGCAAGCTTGCCAAGTCCCTGTTTAGGTCTGCACATTAGTTTTACCTGTGAGATGAAGTAACAGTGCACTGAACCCCACAAGTTACTTGGAGACTGCAGCCTTGAAGGGGCTCCCTGGCACAGATACACACACAAGCACTACAAGCACAAACACTGCTTTGAAAGGCAATTTGTGCATCCTACCTAGCCACCAATACTTCCAAATGTGAATTAGTGTACACAGAGGCTCCCTGGTCATCTGCACACCTGCAGCAAAGGTGCATGTGAGAACACAGTCACAGCAGCCCTTGAAAGACTGCCCTCAGCACTGTTGGGTACTGAGAAACAAAACCATTTGGCCTCTGCTGCTGCCGAGAGTCTCATGTATTAACAAAGTGGGGAAAAAAAACCCTTAGAAATAAACAAGTAAAATATTTCCTGGATAGAAATTGAGGGGAGAAGTATTTCAGGTTTGGTTTGGGTTTTTTTTTCCCTGTGTGTGAGGAGGGAGTGTCAGTATGTACAAAATTCAAGCTGGTAACCTACTTTGAAGAAGACCTAAGTCACAAATCTGTGCATGACAGTATAGCCACTGCCTGCCAGACATACCAAACATCTTTTGCCTTGTCTTGAAAGCCTCTAGCTCACTTGAATCCTCCTGCGTAATGTCTGATCTGGATCAGGAGTACCTGTAAAAAATACATAAACATAGGCTGTAATCTTTCTTGCTGTAACAAAAAAACAAAACAAATAAATAACAAAAAAACCAACAACAAAACACAAACATATTGATGTTTGCCTTTGTGCATAGTTAAATCAGAGTGGAATACCTTAAAGACACAATCATTACTTGCACTACGTCCATAAATCTAATGTAGAATAGTCTAAATGCCCCTGTGGGAACAATAGCAGTGAAAATGCAGGTTTACTAAGGAAGTAAATAGGTGGAAGTGAACCAGTTTTAAAGGATTTGAGAAGCAAAAAGAATTTCATAGAAGTGAAAAGTGATTACTCTTTCATGTGACAATACTGGATAACTGTGGAAAAGGACAAGAACATTTTTCCTAAGTCTAAGCATTTTCTCTGTTCTTTTTACAAGCAAATTTCCAATTCAGTTTTCCCTGAGCAGCACACACACACACACAGATATACATATATCCACACATGTACTTACGTGTAGGATGAAACTGTTGGGTGGTGGAGGCTGGTGTTTGGCTCCTTTTTTTTTTAACCTCCAATTTCTGCAAATTGCCTGGGCTTGGTTTTGATTAGTTTTACTGCAAATCAGTCCAGATGTTTCACTTATTCTGTAATTTGTTGAGTTTTGGCTCAAGTCTGTTTAAGGTTTGGGGTTTTTTCCCCCATGTAGTGACTGATTTCAAAGTCAGTTCCAATATTTTTTTTAACATTTCCCTCAGTTATAAGTTATAACAGCCTAAGGATTAGAGGTAATAATGCTTAATTAAAAGTGTAGTATGAAAAGCTGATTGTGATTATTATCAGAAAAATACAGGATCTTATCTGAAAAAATGTGAGTATATATATGCAGTAGATTATTTTAAATGATTGAATATTCCTCAGCATTTAAACATGATAAATATTAAGTCTGTGATATAGATCCAGTATTCCCTATGAGCAGATGGCCTGTATCATTACTGTAAAACACTCAGCAGAAGTCTACACTTCAGGCAGGAAATCTTCTGACAATGCAAGGAATTTACAAATGGAGGATATGGATTTAATGCATCTTGCCTTTTCCCTTCCTCTGTCCTCTTCAGTTAGAAATCAAAATCTCACAGATGAGAGATAAGTGAGTTTGCATGCTTCTGTTCTTCCATGAATGTGGATGAAAACAAGTTATTTTAAATTGAGCATGAAGGTAGACAATGAAAGCGATTTTCCTCCTAATATTACTTTGATGTTAATCTATTCTTTTCTGGTATAATACAGGGATCTGTCTTATAACCTGCTGGAAGATTTGCCCTGCTTTACTGCATGTAAAAAGCTCCAAAAAATGTGAGTGTCAAACTACCCTAAAAAACCTTAAAAAAAGCATCAATGTGTGATCTTAATTAACTTGGTTATTGCTGGCTGATTTGACATACCCCTGCTACACTATAGTGAAGTGGATCATAAACACAGTCTAAAACACCCCAAAGTGTCTTCCATGTGTCTTTGAAACTGAGGAGATTCTTATTGCTGTTTCAGTGACTTGCATCACAATGAAATCGGTGAAATCAAAGCAGACACATTTCACCAGCTGACTGCTCTTCGGTCTCTGTGAGTACACCCCTAAGATATTCACACAGGTTCTCAGAAACTTGGGGTATATACTGTCTACTTGCTATGTACCCCAAAAGATCCTTATTTCTGTTTTTCCTCACTTTGATATTTCATGCATTAGATCATAACTGTGGAAAGAGAACAAATGTGAAATTTAGCACCTGCAGCAATGAATTAAAATATGTAAACTTACAGCAATAAAACCTGTTGCTTCTACATGTTTCTGATGGAGGTGGAGAGAGATACTGAGCCAGAGTTGATATATGTTGGCAGGTTTACATTATAATCAGTTCTAGGAGCATAAAATTTTTTTCTAGAGAACAGTGTCATAAGACATAGAGTCCAGTCATGTGCAGGTTTCTAGTCTTCACACAGATATATGTGTAGCAGAGTAATTTTGTCAAGAAATTACTTATGGTTGTAAGGTTTTTTTCAGAATCAAACACATACATTTTTAAGGGTTGCTTTCAGTCTTTTCGATTTTTCAGGGGCAGTGAAAATTGAGATTAGGGAGTTAAGCCTATTGACCATGGATTTGCTGTTCTTAGTCACATCCTGAGGACCTCTTAGAAGTCTAAGTCCATATAACCCACCCTTTTTCTGCTGCCTTAGGAAGCTGAATCAAACTGAAAAGCATGAGACTGTAGAAGGCATTAAGATGTTATAAGAATGTTGTGTTTTAAATAACAGCACAAGTGACTAACAATTTAAAAATGAAAAAAAGGATTTTGCACTATGAGGTATGCAGAAGATTATTGAAAATATTTGCATGTAATTAATACCTTTTTTACATTTAGGCCTCCTAATCAAGTGTTTTAAAACTTCCATATTCACTCAGGGGGTATGTAATTTTCTACTCACTTTTCTTGTAGGGATTTAGCTTGGAACAAAATTAAAATTATTCACCCCAATGCCTTCTCCTCTTTACCATCTCTGATCAAACTGTAAGTATTTGTATATCTTTTGCCTTCAAAGTTTTGCATTTTTCTTGCAAGAACATACAAAAATTGAATAACTTTTTGCCCTAGCATAAATTGAGGCTTTCTCTATTGTAATCATCTCTGTTGAATCCCTATCTAAATGCTTGCTTTCTTGTACTTCACCAATTCCCATGGATATTATGGCAAAGCTGCATATAACTCTATGTAATCAGCATGATTTGGAGCCTGTGAAAATTATCAGTGCATCTGCCTTTCTTCATTCAATTTGTTAGCAGTTTAGTCTGTTGTAGCAGTGGGGAATAATTCCTGTTAGTTGTGTTTGAGGACCAAAGAATTGGATTAAAAAATCAAATAAGAAACATTTCCCAGTATGCATCTTTATTTCATCAATCCTTATGTGATGAAAGTTTTTCTTCTCTAGCAAGTTCAGCACTTAGTGGTCAAAACATCAGCAACCAATTTTGCAGGCCTTGTTCACAAGCAGATCTCAGTCCTTACTAAGTTTTTTCCTACTCCCCACTGTCATGTTAATGCCTTTTTAAGGTGAATCCCTGAGGCATTGACTCTATGGGAGATTTCTCTAGAATCATCTTTCTGCATGGTTGTGACAAAAATATGCTGCTGGGTATTTGTTCACAGATAATTCATTAGCTAAATTTGGAAAGGGATATTCATTTTTCTCAATGTGCAAAGCCCTCTGAATGTTGCACTGAAAAATGCCCATAAAAACATTATTGTCTATGACATCCCATTTGGGGCCCTCCTCAGAAATTTTCTGCTTTGTGAGGTGAGCAGTAAATTGTAGCTTTGGACAATAACATGTAACAATTAGATGGGTTTAAAGAAAAATGCCCTTGAACATGGAGACAGTAACACATTGTACCAGTGTTTCCTGAAATGCTAGTCTCTAATCTTGGTTTGTCTGAAGTCAGAGGTCAGTTTTACCATTGCAGTAGGACCTGAATTTCACCTTTTGTATTTAACTGTGCTGTGCACAAGAAGACACACACTAAACCAGATAGGTAGAAGAGCAGTACATCGACATACCTTATTTATGTCTAGGCCTTAGGTTTCAGTGTATAGTCCAAGAGATGGGAAATTTGCTGTTCAGCCTTGGGCATAAAAGCATTTCAGCTGCATCAGATTTCCCTTCTTGCTACTTGACTGCTGACCAACTGAAGTGTTGCAGTGTAGGTAATTGTGTGTAGGACTGAAAAGACTCACAGACTAAGTGGAAGAGAGAGAACAAAATAGAGAACAGAATACCTCTGGACTCCCACTTCTTTCATTACTTTACCATATCATCTCCTTGATCCCTTCTAACTTTTTAATTCGCCTGTTTTACATTTCCCCGGTTACATATCCATGTTTTCTGCGCTGTTTTCCCTCAGCTTCTCAGACAACCTTAGCTTGGAAATGTCATCTTCATCTGCTCCAGCTCAGGCCTGTCGTACCCTGAAACACACATCTTCCCCACACACCTGAGCTGCTCCCTGTGGAGCTCTCAGGGCAGTCATGCCCTCTAGCACCCCAGTGAATCTTTTAAACTGTAGGAAGCTGTTCTGGTACTGACTCCCTTGAACTCAAAGAGTCTAAGAAACAGATTTTCAATTCATTTACTAGTCTCAAAACTGGCACTTTGAATGTCTGGAGTCAAAATTTGGCAACAGAGTCCCAACTAACTGCTAGATATTACTGTTAGCTTTCTTCTAGACATATAGGTGTGTACTCCTGAGCGGTGCTGCAACTTTGTTCTGCTGACTGGGGCCTCTGTTTAATGCAGTCATTTTTTATTGAGTTAGAAAAGTTTAACCTGTTTTATCAATGTGACACTTCTAGTGCTGAAGAAAAAAAAATTGAAACCATAAGCTGATTTTTATTTGCTGTTACGCAGGGATGTGTCTTCCAACCTTTTGTCCTCTTTTCCTGTGACTGGGCTACATGGTTTAACTCATTTAAAATTAACAGGAAATCATGCCCTACAAAGTTTGATAACATCTGAAAATTTTCCAGAACTCAAGTGAGTATATCATTAAAACTAATAAGCCACATTTGTGTTCATGTGCAATGGAAGGTGCGTCAGTGTGTAATGCATGTTACTTCATATTGTCAGTCTTTGATCTGTGCCGTTAAATCTAAAGCAAATATGATAAAAATGAGAGACTTCTTTTATTATGCTCACTTTTAACTGAAGAAACTATGAAGGGTTTTGAAATATTAACCCCA
Organism: Acanthisitta chloris; assembly: GCF_000695815.1. NCBI lineage: Eukaryota > Metazoa > Chordata > Aves > Passeriformes > Acanthisittidae > Acanthisitta > Acanthisitta chloris. Next base: position 21,496 of record NW_008663246.1, on the reverse strand, counting down.
CTACTTGCTTAATACAAGCTACATCTGCTTCCTGGTGATATGTTTCAAAAGCTGTTAAAACAATTTCACTGGCAGCTTAGTGATATGTCCTTCTTCTACTGGATTGTGCTTACAGAACTTCCATTATATCAAATGTGAGCACAGCAGATATCAGCAAAAGAATATACTCCTGAAATACCAAAATATTTGACCTCTATTGTTTGAATATAATTTTTCTGTAATCTCTTGATTAAGATTCAGATAATACTTTGCCATTATTACTAACACATTTTGATGATAATAATTTCCGCTAAGTCCTCTGGGATACAGGAAGGAGGTGTCCTCTTGAAATCATTTGCAGCTCGGCCAGTCACTGGATGACCACAGAGAAATTGCAGTAAAAAAGTTTTGTTCCAGACTTCAGGGTATTTGGGAGTGTCCCCCAATTCTCTCTTCATCTTTATATTTTAATTAGAGGATGCCAAGTGCAACATATATTTTACCATGTTTGACTGTAAAAGGTTTGCTATCATAAAATTTGAAGCAACTTAACAGTGTACACATAGTTACAGAATCAGAGAGTGGTTGAGGTTGGAAGGGACCTTTGGAGGCTGTCTTGTCCAGCCTCCTGTTCAAGCAGGGTGACCTGGAGCTGGTTGCCCAGGACCATGTCCAGACAGCTTTTGAGTATCCCTGAGGATGGAGACTGCCTCCTTATGTCTTCATTAGATTTGCCTTTTGCACTGGAAAAGTACCTAGAGTCTTAGCAGGCAGGCAGCTCAAGAAGATGTTACCACTAATGAATGAAGTGGCGTGTTCAGAGTTATCATTACGAGAGTCATGAGTAGAAGTCTGCAGCCAATTAAACCTCTGGGTACAGCACTGGAGGGATCCACATTACAACATTTCTATGATGCCATGTTAATATAAGCTGGGATAAGAGCTGCAAAAAGAAGAATGGTTCCAAGGTTAGGAAAAAATGCCTAAAAAGCTTTAATAAACCCAAAAATTGTAGTTTATCACAGAGGAGATTGGGCAGTGACTTCATCACAGTGTTTGAAAATATTTTATAACATTAACATTTCAAGTACTACTAGAAGCCTTATACCTCACTTACACAAGAGATCCTGAGATAGGTCTTGAAGGTCAAGAAGCAAGTACCATAAGAAATCATGAATGGTTGAGGCTATAT
>NW_008663246.1:15213-20302 GCF_000695815.1 Acanthisitta chloris | reverse complement strand
CCTACATGTTGAGGCAGGAAACAATTCTAAAATAATTGAAGTTTCTTTAAAAGAGTGTAACCACAAGAAAATGGATTACTCCAACCTAGCAAATGTATAGTGATGTATATACCACAGCCTAGAGGTATATGAAGTGCTGCAGTAGCCCTAGAATAATCCAATAAATTATGTATAAGGAAGATTTTTTAATTCTTTTCTCAAAATTATACCTCATGATTATTCCATCAGTAAAATTGTGTACATTGCTCAAATGAAAGTACAGGGTATTTAGTCTGGGGAAATTGTTACAAGGATGTGTCAGACTAATTGAAGTCTTAAAAAAATGTATTCAAATTATGATTATTATATCTAGAGCTGATTAACAGCTGTAAGAAAAGGAGAGAAGGAGGTAAAGTCCTGACCTACAGTCTGCATGACTTTTACCATAAATCATAATTAGGTTAGGACTTCCCACAGGATTACTGCACAGATAATACATGAAGCACCAAATAGAGATCTAAAACAAAATGAAATTTCACCCTTCATAATTGTTGTAACTAGACACTGGTTATAATATTAAAGACCAATTCCTGTATAAAAACTTCCTACTCCTCTAAATGGGGCAATGCAGACACGTCAAAGAGCTGAGCATCCTCTTCCCCATCGTCAACAGTGGCAGGAGTGTGCTCTACAGAGCTGAGCCCAACCTGCTATAGCAAGCCTTGCGGAAGCAAAGTCAGGCTTCCAGCCACTCCTTCCTTCTTTATCTGATGCTTTGATTCAGTACTGTAAAAAACTTGGTGCTTTGTTCCATTCATCATAACTGTGCCTTCCTGTTCACCATCAACCCCACACCTTTGTGAGGTAGAAAACGACCTCTGTGTTCTCTTCTGCTTAATCTGAAAACAGAAAAAAAGAGGCATTCCTTGCTACAGGAAAAAAATTGTCAAGGATACAGATATCATTAGTAGGATAAGCAGTATATAAAAATAAATTCAACCAGTGTTTCTGAAAGCGTTTAATTTGACAAAGTCCAAATCTAATCACTCACATCAAAGAAGCACCAGCCATAGAAAGGACAGCTTCCAGCACCATATGCCTTTTGTTAAATGTTGATTTTGTGAGAAAGAAATTTCTCTGTCACCAAGAAAAGCTGCTGCTTGCTTCCCTGCATTGCAAAATATGTTTTGTCCTCTGTGTTCTGGGTTGCAGCCATTGTGTACAATTGTGCTTTGCAAACAGATTCAGCAGCATTTGCTAATATGAGGATTATGTGTATATCCTAGTTAAAGAGGGTGGGGGAGGAGGGAAAAGGGGAAAAACCAAACTGCTCAGGTTTAAGAAAGGATGCTAGAAGTACCTACAGAGAGGATAAGCCATGCCTGTTTTTCTCTACATATTCAAAGTATTGGAACAGTATAATGGTCCACATTTCCAGTGTATGATAGGCCAGTAGGCTGGTAAAAGCACAACAGCATCTGGAAATCTGTTATTAGTAAGTACATAGAGCTGTTTGGATAACCATAGAATACATTTCTGTTAGTCCCTTGAGCCTAAAATATCCACTAATTCATTGCTCCAGCTATATCAATGTCTTCCACAAGGTCTGAAGCCACAGGTTGCAGGGATCACCTTGCAGAACTGTCAGTGGGACTTTTGATAGATTTTGGGGCCTTTTTTCAAAAGGGGGCATTTCTAGTTTGGGGGTGGGATTGTCTTTATCCCAGATGATTTGCTGTGGGTTAGTCTAGTAATCTATGTGTTTAATAAAAGGTTATTTAAGAGGAGCTTCTGGGAAATGTGTTCAAAAATGTTTAATCAAGATAATCTCCTTATTTTAAAAGATGGCATGCACAGGAATGGGTTAGAAATTAAATATTTAAATCTGATGGCATGAGGTTGCTTGATAGTTATATTTTGGTTATCTTGAACTTTTATTGAGTACCCTAAAATGTTTGCATTGGGTAAAGGGGTACAGATTATTGTTGTTAATTCTCAACAGAAATGTAATGATATAGAATCTAAATTCCCCAAATTGCACTATTTTGAAAATCACTTTAGGGCTTAGAGTTTTGTTTGTTCCCTTTTGTACCAAGCTTTTGGCTAATGCACAAATTTAAGTCCTGTTGGCAGTGGGCCTGATTCAGCCTGATTTCTTTGCAGATTTCCCAGGGGGTTAGAGGTTGCTTATTATGCTCATTATGTTAATTTACATGATTAACCTGTTGAAAGTAATCTGATAGGAGGATCTACTTCTACTTTATTCCTTTTAAGTCAGAACAACTTTTAATCACCTCTTTATCTTTGAATTTTTTGGTTTATTGGGCTTTTGGAATTAAGGTGAGTTGTTAGGTTTTACTATGTACTATTGGTGAACTGTGCAAATTAAATAGCTTTGCTCCCAAAGCATAAAATATATCTGTGGAAAAGCAGTAGTCTACAGAACTTGGATCTATGTTCTTCCATGCTACCCCAGAATTTGCACATTTCCTAAGGAATTAAATTCACAGCATGCCAGAAATGCTCAATTATCTGACTAAAGAAACCCTCAATCACTGGAACTCACTGACATATACTCAGTTATGTGTTGGGAATACCAATGATCTTAAAAGAGTTAGGAATGAGCATCCAGTGTCCTGCAATGACTGTGCTCATTTCTAAGACAATTAATAAAGTAAAACCTTTCTCTCAGTGACATCCGTTTTCACACATGGTGCCTTTCTAATTCACTCACTTTTTGGTTTAGAGCAATGCTTTCTTGACCTATGCACAAAAGTCAATCTCTTTTTTTTCTCTCTTATTGAGAAAAGAGTGTCGTGTGGAAAGAGGTGGATAAAGCTTGAATTCCAAAAGATCTCATTCTCCCAAAACTGGAGAAATTCCAATTGAGAAGTGATGTTTTGGTTTTGCCTGTTAGGCAGGTAGATGCAGATGTGATCTTTGGATATGCTTGAAAGTAACTGTTGGATAAACTGTTTAGTCACCCAGTAAAATCATTGAAAATCATCAAATAGAAATACAGCTCTAAGAGTAACATTTGCTCGATGGCAAGGCATAAATATCCCACTACCAGGTCTCCTGTGCAAATGGGTAAGAAAACTTCATTGTGCCTTTACTACAATTAACCTAGAAATCATCTGCATTTCTGATGTGGAACTTTATTTGCAAGTCCTCATTTTGTTTTTATCATGACTGATTTTTACCCAGAGATATTTTCACTTTCAGTCATGGTTCCTTAAACAAGTTCCTTTGTGCTGGCAGTAGAGGAGCAGTACAACCCAGTAACTCTGGTGCTAAACCAGTATCATAGCATATTTCCTCATTCTTCTGCAGGGTTATGGAAATGCCTTATGCTTATCAGTGCTGTGCCTTTGGAGCTTGTGAGAGCCACTACAAAATCTCCAGCCAGTGGAACAAAGATGAGAATAGCAGCATTGATGATTTTCACAGGAAGGATGCTGGGCTGTTACAAATTCAAGGTAACCATCACCTTAGTCTTTTAAATCTACCTGAAGGCTGTGAGCAGCCTATGGTATTAAACAAATCCAATACTCTTTATGGTTACAGAGACAGCCTCTCCCTCTCTCTTGCCCAATAATATGTTATTCAAGCAGTCCCTTATGCTTAACAAACTTATTTCAGGTCTACTATTCAAAAATCTCACTCACTCATCTTCGTGTCCAAATAATATCTGTAGTAATGTGGGAAATGAAATCTTCCCTTTATGTGAGACAGAGAAGTGCAGCTTGTATGTAACTCCATGCAAGAGCAGGCCAACAAAGATCTAGTTTCTTGCCAGCCTCAGAAGTAGCACCGCAGCCTTGGTTTGCCCACATGCTTCAGGATGTCACAGCATGTGTGGCTACTTCAGCATATTTTTTCGCAGCACTTCCTTGGTACCAGAGAGTGCATCTGCTCTCCAGGACACAAGACTACTGTGTTTTTCTTCCCCTTCTGTGCAAGGTTTGTTACTTGACCAGCTTTCTGTTACATAATTGCACATGAATGTTTATTACCATCCTGTTGCTTTCTGTGCTATCTCTGCTCCTGCAAACAGGTAAGTCTCAGAGTTCAGCAATAGTAGAGCCAAGAATATGTGCTGGAGTGATGACATAGGAAACACAGAAAACTTGGTTAATTCTTAGTAGCCTGGCACAACAGCAGAATTCATATTTTAAACTCCTTCCTAGCAGTTATCATACTGCAAATTAGGCAATAGAGAATGTACCTGTGATTGATTGTTTTCAGAGAAGTGATGATGCCAGCTTTTAAAATAATCCTGAGTACAGTAATTCAAAACCAAGTAGGCATACATCTGCTTCTGCTCACAGTTTGGCAGGCAGAGGGATAAGACCAGGCCACCGACATTTTTGCAACTTTTACTAGAAGAAGTTTTCCTGAAAATTGCAGTAACAAATCTGTGTCTTTTCTTCCCTACAGATGAGCGTGATTTTGAGGATTTTTTCCTTGACTTTGAAGAAGATTTGAAATCTCACCATTCAGTGCAATGCTCACCATCTCCAGGTATGAAACTGCCAGAAAGATAGCAATCCAAGGACAGGGTAACCAGATACTGTAGTTACAGAACAGACTCTGAATTTGATACTAGGACAGCAACATGATGTTTTGCAGTAATTTGATGAGATTAATACAAATACATTGCACAGTAATATACAATTTTGCATCGAATTCCAGAAAATTATTCAGCTACTAAATTCAGCTATGAGTGTAACAAAAATTTTACCCAGTCATCAAGCAGATCCTTACTCTGGGGCCCTTTTCACTGGAATTGGTCCCTTTCTCAAGTGAATGGGAAAAGAAAGATTGTTCTACTGAAACACAGATGATCAAGATAGCAAAATCTTTGCTCGCTCAGTCTTTTGCAAAGCTAAAGTAATTCTTCTGAACTTCACTCAGTTATTTTACACGTGAACTACTTGAACAACACAGAGTTTATTTCAATGTCTAGGCAATACCAAACACTACTGCACTGTTGTACACAGTCCCTCACAACGAACACCCAGCACTGTCATTTTCTTTATAGAATAGTGCATCCCTGGATTCACTGTGTGACAGAAAATACACTGATGGAATAGCAAAGCTACAGGCC
>NW_008663246.1:14303-15201 GCF_000695815.1 Acanthisitta chloris | reverse complement strand
GGAAAGGACAGAAACATGTATCTGGATCATCACTTCTAGCTGGATCAGCCATAGCCATAAGTTTTGCTTGCTGGATTCAGCAAACATTTTCCCTAGCCATTCCTTCATTGTGAAACATGAGCAAAAAACCCCAAGTGACAACTTGGACTTCAGCATTCATTTCAAGCCAAGATTCTTGTTTGTTACAGCAAATAATAGTAGTTTTTTTAAAGTTATATAAAGAGGAATAGAAAAGGCAGGAAACCAAATAATTTAGAGCCATTTGAGTGTCACCTATTCTCCTATGGCCTAAATATAACTACTGAGTTCATGAAACATTGCCATCTTCAAGGTAAGTTATCACCAGACCCAAGAGAAAGTTTAGGTTTGATCTTTCAAATCGTATATTAGAAAAACTTGCAAACTGATAGAATGGATCCCTATCCTTACTTGGTGGCAACAGCTGTAGTCATATGGAGTGCATTTCAGCTGTGGGGTTTGTGTCTTCATGGAGAAGCACAGACCACTGTGAAGGACGTGCTTTGAGAGAGCACAGCTGGCCTGTACTGAGATACATAATGTTTCTCAAGACTGCAGAGCATTCAGCTTCAACTGCACAGCATGTGCACTTCAGTTCTATGAGGATACACAGCAGGCTTCAATCATAATGACCTGACTTCAGCCTCAGGACACCCAAAAAGGCATCACTTCCAAATGCAAAGAGAGCCTCAATTTTATCGGACTGTGTAGTAACATGTTACAAAGTAGCCAAAGTGAATATCTCCATATCCATGACATGGCATCTCGCCAGGACTCATGAACAACCATTCTAATTTAGTCATAGGTAGCATTTTCAGCTTTCTTCACACACTGACAAATATCACAGCATTTCTTGAAACTACAAGAGTTGACATTCACA
>NW_008663246.1:8647-14287 GCF_000695815.1 Acanthisitta chloris | reverse complement strand
GAAAGAGATAGACTATTTGTGTTGAGGGACAAACACTCATATGCACCAGTAATGCAACATGCAACACACATTTAGCAACTTTATCAAGGTCTTGGATTGCTCCAAAGGAAGAACAAATTTCCAGCTCCCTTTTTGGCCTAAAATTCACTGCTAGGCTGTGCTGAGAAGCTGCAAGAAGCATGAACTTTAATGTCTTAGAAAGCACAATTATTTTTTAACTTTTTTTTTAGTTTACGAGGCATTCCCTTGCCCTTTTTATTTTGTCATTTCAGGTCCCTTCAAACCATGTGACCATCTGTTTGGTAGCTGGCTGATCAGAATTGGAGTGTGGACCATAGTGGGTTTGACCTTTATTTGCAATGCACTGGTGTCTGCTACAGTTTTCAGATCTCCATTGTATATGTCCTCCATAAAACTTTTGATCGGTTTAATAGCTATTGTAAATGCCTTGACAGGTCTGGCCAGTGGAGTACTGGCTAGTGTAGATGCATCAACATTTGGTAGCTTTGCTCAGTATGGAGCACAGTGGGAAAGTGGAATTGGTTGCCAAATAACTGGCCTTCTCTCCATTTTTGCTTCAGAGGCTTCCATTTTCCTCCTTACCCTAGCTGCACTCGAACGAGCATTCTCTATAAAGCATGCCACAAAGTTTGAAACAAAATCCTCCATTGCTAGTGTCAAAATTGCCATTTGCTTTTGCTTTATGTTGGCACTAATCATTGCAGTGATACCACTTCTCACTGGGAGTGAGTATGGGGTTTCTCCACTTTGTTTACCACTACCATTTGGAGAATCCACTGCCATGGGCTACATGGTAGCACTGGTATTGCTGAACTCGCTTTGTTTTCTGGTAATGACTATTGCTTATACAAAACTCTACTGTAGTTTAGAAAAGGGAGAACTAGACAACATCTGGGATTGCTCTATGGTCAAACATATAGCCTTGCTACTTTTTACTAATTGCATTCTTTATTGCCCTATGGCCTTCTTATCTTTTTCCTCCTTACTAAACCTCACTTTTATCAGCCCAGAAGTGATTAAGTCAATACTGCTAGTGATTGTCCCACTGCCAGCATGTCTAAACCCACTTCTTTATATACTTTTCAATCCACACTTTAAGGAGGATTTCAGAAGTCTGCGAAAGCAAACATTGTTATGGAGGAGATCAAAACATGCTAGTCTGATCTCTGTGAATTCAGAAGACATAGAAAAACAATCTTGTGACTCAACACAAGCATTGGTAACCTTCACAAGTGCCAGCATATCATATGATATGCCCACCAGCAATGCACTAATGCCATCGTCTTATCAAATGACAGAAAGCTGCAATCTTTCATCGGTCGCATTTGTTACCTGTCGCTAATTTTAGTGGCAGTACAGAAAACATCTCTGTTTACAAAATTTGTAATCCCAAAAGCGAGTGTGGATGTGTGCATATGAGTGTAGAGTGTGCTTGTGAATTACTGTTACACATCAGAAAACAGGCAATGACAAACATGCAGCAGGCTGAAAATCCAGTACTTGAGCCTTCTCAGCCTGCTCCCAAAATGCTGGGATGAAGAGAGAAACTGAAAGCTGCTGAATTTTGTGCAGTTGCATCAGCTGCTCTTTTTTAATGTAGCATTATTCAGAAAGGGCATCAGTTGGTCAAGAGCAAAAATAGCACATCCAGTTCGTAAGTTGGTTTGTAATGGAAACATCACCTGATGTTTTCAGGGGTTGGATTATGTTTTTTCCTGTTTATTGTAATTTGGTTTTACTAATAGTTGTTCAATGCCATATTGTTTTTATAAGTGTCTGTGTATGGTCTTAATTCAGCAAGGTATCTTAATGGAAGAGTAGTCCTGTTCAAGTCCTGAAGGTTTCTGCAGAAGTTTGAAGTTGCTTTGATGAAGGTCCATGTCTGATAAAGCTAATTAAATGGTTTAACTGCCATTGAGTTTGGTTCTTGAAAGTCATCTGACTTGACAAACCATTTTTAATTGCCAGCTAAACCTAAAAAAATTAACATGAGATGAGAGAAGTTAATCAAGATCCTCTTAAGCATTTATAATGTAATTGTAAATGGCAAGGCGTTGTCACATGGATATTTGTCTAATGAGGTTCTGTGCAGTTTGGTCCTGAATTGGTACTGGCTATTATGGCAGTAGAATTACTCCCAGAATTACTGATGATAAAATTGGCAGATGACCTGTATAATTGGAGGGTGGAAAATACTACATAGAACATCATCAATATTAAAAAAAAATATGGCATGCTAAGAGCTATTAAAGGATGCCAAAGACACTCACATAGAAACATTCATTTAAAGTAATTTGTCTAGGAACAAATCTGTAGTCCTGTTCATGGCATGATATCTGTCCTGCAGAACAGTGATTCTAGAAAGGTGCTAGTTCATGGCCACTAGTCAGTTGAAGATTTAAAGGTCTCTGCGTCCTTTTGGCTAAAGATACCAAATATCCTTAGCTAAGGCAATATCAAGTAGGAGTGAAGAGCTTGTGTGATCTGTGTCCCTAGTGCTGATGCAAGCACTCCTGAGGTATTTCAAAGTTATTGCATCCACATGCTGTAAAGAACATGGTGAAATTGAAAGGATATGAATATCACAAATTTAAAGCAACTGAAGAAATAAGTGATTTTATCACAGTTTATAAGTAGCTACTTCTGGGAAACAAGTTTGAGGGCAGAGGACACCCATTCAAGCAGAGAATCTGGTGAGGTTGACTAGAAATTGACATTAATGATATGCAGCATAGAAATAAAGGTGAAAATTGTTGACAAAGATGGTCATTAGCTAGTGAAACTCTCTGTCACCAAAAAAAATCTCTAAATTCAGATTGGATATATTGCCAAAAAAATATATTGGAGCAGCTGTTGGAATTCAGGGACTTAGGAAAAGGCTAGATTAGATTAATAGAGTTCTTCTCTGGCTTCAAGTCTGTTAATACTTTGCTGAATCAAGGCATGTATGTTTACACATCAGAAGTGTCCCGGTTAGAAAGAAGAGACTTCAGGTCTTGGCCAAGTCTACTGTTCAAATATCTCAGACAACAGAGCCACCTTCACTTCCCTAGAATATCACTCTTTGACCTTGGCTGAGCCATCAGGGGATATTCCAGTATTCTTTTCTCAGAGCTGGCACCTTTTGCTCAAGTAAGCTGATAATTTAAGACAGAAAAATGTACAAATTTGCTTTTTTTTTGTTGTTAAAAATAGCTCCCCGAGGAGCAACATTTAATAGCCCAGTACTCACTGCTCACTTAATGGCCACTCAACCTCCACATGAATGAGACTAATTTTTTAACATTACCAAGGTTAGGCTAAGTCCAGTAATTAAGGTAATCAGTTACAGATGATTTCTGTTGTTCATCTGTTTCTGTGTATAAAGCTTCCTGAGACTCAAAGGATGGATTTTCACAATGAAGAATTTGTTGCCAGCAATGGATATGCCTCGATTTTCTTGTCCATTCACACTGACATATTTTTAGTTTTGCAGTTACAGATGGCATCAGTAGATTTTGGCTGATGTGTTCATCCTTCAGGAAAATAAATTAAGCAATTCCAAAATTATGTATGATAAAGTCAGCGAAGTACTTATCTTAATCCTTTATCTGTTGTGGCTTTTGAAGCAGTGCAGCATACAGCTGCAGAATGATGCCTGAAACCACTTTGGATTAAACAGAGGATCAGTCAACCATTGCACAATACCTATTACTATGTTTACTTAGCTTTAATTTAACTGGGGTCCATCTGTGCTGCACTGCTTAATGTCAGTGAAGTTCCTTTCAGCTTGCTATATTTAAGAAGTTTGTAAAGAGATTTGAGAAGCAAAATAATGTTATAATTCTAAAGACTAGTTAAAGAAAGCTTCTTTTATCAGAACTTTTTTAGTTTGCAGAAAGTCCTAAAGGCTTTGTGTCTTATTTTTATAAGCATGTTTGAAATACTTTGATCAGATATTTTAAACTTGAAATTGTTAAAATTCATTTAATAGATTTTTAAAGTAAAATGTGTAAATATAGAACTGTATTTATTATTACAGTGAAATGCAACCACAGTAAAGGACATGAGATTTAGCCCTGTACAGTTTCATATTGATATTTGCTATATTTTCTGTTCATATATATTACTAAATTCATTATCTGTAAATAATATAATGTAAATGTGTAGTGATTGTAAATAGTTGACATGCTTTCTTTTCTATCAGTGTTTCAAACGTATGTAAGTTGTAATAAAATGTGACTACACAGTAAAGAGCATTTAATCAGGACTTAACACATCACAAAATGCTGTGCATTCTCAATTAATCCTTCCTGAGTTATTGCAATACTTACACTAACTTCCCTAGATGTCCGAAATTCTTGATGAAATAGAAGTTACAGATTGATTGCTCTCACTAGCTGATCACAGAGAAAAAAGAAATTTAAAAAAATAATAGGGTTTCATTTCAACACAGACTGTGTTTTACCAAAAGTTCACTCACAGACCCCTATGAACAGATCCTGCTCCCTGTGCATGCTGCTGTGTCTCGGTGATTGCCTCTCATAATTGCCACAATAGCAGCTCCAACCATGTGACAAAGACATGCATCAAGTCATGCAACGAATGTGCAGAACTTACAAGCTTCAAAACATACTGGACCACGTGAAAGGTGAAGTTGAGCTGCACTGGGCTGCTGTGCTGCTTCTGATGACACAGCAAACTCTCCCACATGCTGCTTTATTTTCTCTCTAATCCCTTATGTGGCAGGTGAAGCAGTTCAGGGGATTACCAAACAGCGAAGTTCATCCGATACATGGCAGAGAGGCAGTAGGTATGGATGCATGTGCTAAGGGCAAGTGAAAGGTGGGGCCTAAAACATGGGACTTGGCAAGAGCCAGGTTGCTCAGGCTGTATTAGGAGTTCCAGCTCAGCTGAATTGAAGGCAGGCAACACAGTCTTGTCATTATTTAGGCAAATGTGTTCCTGTTAGGAGGAACTGCAGCATGGGTCCGTTATATGTGCTTGGTTTTTCAGAGATGGTGATTGTAGGTCATTTCTGTGAAGTACTTGAAAGAAAGATGTAAAATAGCAATGAAGCAAAAATTCTGAGAAAGCAATTATTTGCCCAGGAATTCACTCCATATGGGAAGCAACAAACTAAACAGACTTAAAAAAAAAAACCCACGTAAAATTATCCTAGATGTAAATGATTTTAGCAAGGAGTGTGCAGGTTCTCAACATAAATAAGTAGGCTAGGTTGGGGAAGGTCGTTTCAGCCAGAACAGCTTGTGGAGAAGAAGTAATTTTGGTGGGTGAGTTTCAGAATAGCCTTATTCAGGTGAGACAGGACCAGCAGTGAATGGGAATAAGAAAGACATTAATTATCTTTAGGAGAAAAAAACAGAATCATGACAAAGACAGCATAGGGGAGTGCATAACTCAGGGAGGAGAGAGGGCTTTAAGAAGGGCAGTGGAGTTTTGTGAAGGACGAAGAGCTCACAGTGGATGCCAAATGATGGAAGCAGTGTAATGGCTGAGGATGTTGCAATGATGACAAAACAGGCAGTAAAGTGCTTTCATATGCACTTATTTGCACCAGGTAGTGTAAGCAATGTTAGAACCAGGATAAGGAGGAATAATGAAATTGTGTCATTTGAG
>NW_008663246.1:0-8584 GCF_000695815.1 Acanthisitta chloris | reverse complement strand
AGAGAATAGCTACAGAGGAAAGATGGACTGGTTGTATGAAACACTGGAACAATAATATCATAATCAGACATTTCTCTGTCATCAGTTTAGGTTGCTGTCTTTGAGGTCTCTTCCAACCAGATTGATTCTGTGATTCTGTGATTCTATGATTCATTGATCAACCACTTAAGAAAAGCTCAAATAATTCAAAATATAGTGAAATTAATGTTTTACTTCAGGAAAGCACTGCAAGACAAGGAAGTGGAGATAGAAGAGTAAGAACATGAATATGGGAAAATTAACAACAAAAAAAACAGAAGTAGGATCACCACAGGAACAACAGTGTTAGAAAATCTTTTCCAGATGCATGAAGTGCCCTGATTGTGCAGATGCTCAGGTGCTGCAGGAGAAGACAGCTCTCAAACCCCAGCAGAGCTGCACTGCTTCCACCAGCAAAGGATGGACCAGTATCTCCACCAGCCATAATAAGCACCTCATGTTCCCTTTCATTAATGCATGCCAAACAAGGGACTAGTCTGTCATTCTGCAACAATGTTATGATAAAAAATAATGTGGTTATTATTGTATACTTGCTAAGATAAGCCTAAGAAATTGATGTAACTCTTTATCTATCTTTGAACAGAATCCCAGCTATGAGATTAGAAATTTTAAAGAAAAATGCAAATTTACCCATTCTAATAAACAAAGCAGAAGGAATTCCATGCATTATACCTAACCCTTGCAAGCATACTGGAAAGTAAAGGCAGTATCAACATTAAGAACATCTTGTTCTTATAATGAGGATCACAGACTTGTGCTCCAGTGGCGCTGGAAACAAAAAACATGACTATGTTCTCTCCATAAAACAATTTGTTGTGGCATTGTCAGAATTATCTAAGGATCCAATCTCAGCCACAGGAAAAAACAAACATTAAGAATATTCCTCTTGAGACTGGCCCACAGCCAGGATTTCTAAAAAATTTACTCACAAAGAGTTCACTCAAAATTCCTATTTAATCTTTTCACAGGTGGCAACATTTTCCACTTGTCAAGCAAAAAATGTGCTTCAAGAGAAAAAGACTGTCCATCTGTGAATCTAAAGACTTCCATTAAGTGGATGGAGTCTTCTCCAGCCGGCCTTTAAAGTCTCAGGACTCCAAAACTAATTCTTGAAGGAAGTTTCAAACATCTCCTTTTTCATCTGGTGTCATTCTTGATACATAATCACTGTTTTGACAGGTGTCTGCGGTTATTAATTTGGTTTCATGCGTAACAACATCTTCTCAGGAATATCTATAGAGGTCACTGCAGTTACTATCAGCATTTCCCATTTATGAACTAACCTTTTCCTGGAGGAAGGAGCTCTTCCAGCCTTCTAAGAAAAAAGTTGGGGAGACTGTTCTAGTAGAAATGGAGGTTTTGGCTCCCGTAAGAAGTACCCACAGCCTTCTGTGAAGTCCTCTAGGACTCTAGAGAGTTTTGTGTGGCCAGAAAATGAATTCTAGGATATGAAATCAGTCTTAAGTCTGTGACATTATCAAATGCCTCAGCACCTCTCTCCCTGAACATCATCATCAGTCAGCAAATGAAAGAGGAGATAAAGTCATTGTTCCAGCAATGTATATAGAAGAGACGATTGATGAGAATGTGTCTAACCATGGCATACTAGCCAAGTGAACAGCCAGCCATCACCATCTGATTTGTGAAGTGTAAAAACAGTTTCCTGACATAATTGAATGTCCTACTGTGAATGCAGAGTATGAGGAGTTTTGCTTTATTTGATAAATACTTGTCCCACTGTACAGACAGTCCTCCATATTTTTTGAATTTCCCATGGGATTTTTTTTGTTGGGGTGGGGGTTTGTTGGGGTTTGTGGGTTTTATGGGGGGTTTTGTTAGGTTTGAGCAACTGGAGATATTCTGGAAAAGCTTCTGCTCCTCTGCATATCCAATCCTGCTCGACCTGGCCACCCAGGTAGGCTTCTCCATCCTATTCTGGAGGACATGGGGAGCTAAAGCCACCACGTCCTGAGACATTGGGAGGATATGTCCCTAAGGGACAATGACATTCTTGCTGAGGTGAAATAAGGCATTAAAGCCTTCCAATCCACAGGACAGAAGCTAGGAACATTGACAGCAGAGTTTGGCATGTATTCAGGATCACGAAGTCAAGGCGTCAATGTGCTCTGTGAGAGAAAAGTACAATTTGACTGTAGTAGTTGACAGGGAGGTAAATTCAGGGCACAGTGGAAACTCTGTAGGATCACCATGAGCCAGAAAAGTTGTGCAGTTAGGAAAGTAGAGACTGCTTATCAAAAAATATTCTTTTGGAGTTGACTCCTTCAGAGAATGTGCCCCAGCTCTCCAGCCTGAGCCCTAATGTTGGAGGCTTTTGTCTGTGCAGTGTGTGGTGCCAAAATATCTGCCTCGGGAAATGCCACCTCTGAAATTGAAAGCAGCTTCCATGGCTTCCTGAACAAGTGACTTTGCAGCTGAAAGTCATGAGCCCTCCATGCTTTAGGCTCAAAAGTACCACAAGCAGAGCCCTTAATAGATATTTGGCCATCTCTAAAACAGCAAACATAGAGGCTGTATAGAGGTTGAGTTTCTTCTCGTTGAAGAAACACAAGAAAAGATAACCTTTGAAGATGCTGGAGCAAAAGTATTTTAAAAATATCATAGTCACCAAGTGCCTCATTCAGAAAAAGCAGCAAAGAAAAAATGTCAGTGGGAAAATGGTGTATGGCCCTATGTGCTGGGCATGGAGGAGGATCGTACAGTACCTTTTATTGGTATTGCAAAAAGGGGGAAGAAAATCTTCAGTCTTAAATAAGGACATTTATGTGCATCCACACTATGACACTATTTGCAGAACATCAGTCAAAGAAAGCAGATAAAGATACTCAGGCAAAAACAAAGCATTTCCATGAAAAAAAAAAAAGTCATTAAAATAACCACATCTATGCAAGGGTCAGGAGAGAACAAACAAAACAATAGATCATTGTATTTTAGTGGATTCATCAAGTGTTAAGGTTGGTGAACTGACAAGCTATTCAAAATTCAAGTAGCATTTTTCTTCTATTCACTCCACTTACATAGGACTAGGTAATACTAGCTTGCACAGAACTGAAATACAGGTCAAAGTAAATTATCAGTATTTATAATTTAGTTCTATCCTTGAATACTGCTTTTCTACCTACTAGAATTGATAGGCTTTCCCTTGAAAAACATTCTCTCTCTTTTTTCAATTCTCTTGACACTATTCTTTACATTCCAGTGTGGGTGTATGTAGGCTTTTCCAAATCTTCAAGCAATTTTCCCCTCCTTGGAGAGTTTTATGGCAGTAAGAAATCCATTTTGTGAGCCATAAGTGAACTGTTCTCAGTATTGATTTCTCTCTACTTTTATTATTATCTGTGTTAGGAGAATATTTTGGAGCTTTGGTCACAGACCAGCATCCGACTGCTCTAAGCACTGCACAAACACAACAGGAAATAGGCTGCTAGGAAGCTCTTGGAGCTATATTCTGAACACAAGTAAGCATAAAGAGAAAAGGGGGAAATGGGTAAGAAAGCCCATAGGCCTTTGCAGTGTGGAATTTGGAAGCTTTGTAAGGACCTTCTTCGGTGGATTTCAGCAAGTGTTTGTTCCCATACCAAATACTCCTTTTTGCACGTGGAATTTCTCACATTTGTAGGCAGTGAACTACAGCATAGTCCTAAAAACTGTTGCTTTAGGGAGAATCAAGAATTTCTCATCAAATCTGGGACCTCATAAATGATATATTAGGTCCGATTTTATTTTTTTAAAATAAGTGACAAACAATAGAGCCATTGTCTACTAAGTACCATTCTTACACCAAGAGTCTTTCATAGTGACAGCAGCATCATAAAAGTGCTTTGATCTATGAAGGATCAAATATCTTTGTTTCCCATTAACATAACTTTCTATCCCAGTAGAGCACAGAGCATTTCTGATAATGGCACTCTATTATGATAATTAGAAAAAGATTGTTCAGCTCTATTGCCCCCTTACAGCTCCCTGGCAAATTTCTCCTTTCGTGTCATTCAGATTTTCTACCCCAAATACCACTGTCATAAGGAAAAAATTTAAAAGTTTCACATTGTATGACTGAGAAGTTTAGGCTGCCAGTGTGATGTTAACCAGCCTTTAGAAGATTCAGAAGCAGGACCCAGACTGAAAATTAAACCATCACCTTTTAAAAAAATTGGGGTTTTTTTAATGTGAGCAAGATTTTTAATAACTATGTCAGAGATCTTTTAATAAGGTAGCAGAAATGTGCCCTGGCTTTATTTTCAAGGGAGACATGAGAAAACACTCCAAGAAAAGCTTGCCCCAAGGGATTTAAGGGTAATATGACCAGAAGCAGAATTCGTACAGCAGATGACAGACAGAGGAAGACACTCGCTAAGAGAGTATTCCCAGACATCCTATTGGGAACTTGGATTTCTTTCTTTGTCTTGCCTGCAGTACTCAGGCTTTTGCCTCTTCCGTCAAGGCTGTAGCTCCGAGTTGGCAGGCAGTCGGGACCGGATTGAGAAAGTCAGCCTTGTTTTGCCAGGCACCTAGTGCCACCATGTGCCCAAGTGCGTCTTACTGCGTCTGGGAAACACTAATTTCACTTTTCAGCTTCTGGTTCCGTGAGTCCTCCCTCTTCTGAAAGGCTCATAAAGACAATTTGAGGAAACTCCCTGTGCGTATTTTGGAAGTTCTGGCAGAAGGTACTCTCACCACATTGGTGGTGGCAGAGATGGACACAAGGCTGGCAGTGGGTGCCCTTAGGCTTCAGTGGTTTTCCATCTGAAATACAATGTCATTGACCATCAAAATGGTTGCCAGTCACAGCAAAACCCTTTGGAAAGGAAACAGTGTAAGAAAAGATCAACTGATAAACTCGTCAAAGGTCTCCAACATTATAAGAGAAAAGGATCTCATTAGCCGCACAAGGAAAATCATGTCAAGAAAGCCAAAGGCACAGAAAACTGACCCCAGCCAAGCAGATCTGGGAAAACAGTGACTCAGAAACCATGTACAGAGGACTCTTATGTCCATACATAAGAGTGGTGAGAAAATCAAGGACATTTCTGCTATTTAATAAAGATGTATTGTCTCTTACTGTTAGTCATACCTGTGCATTTAGTAATCTGTAAAATGCACATAGTCCTGTTTGCTTCAGCTATCTGAAAAGGTAAGATCTAAATCCAGAGTATTTGGAAGGCTGGAGATGGAACAGGGGTGTCCTGAATCTGTTGAAGTGTTACAGTTCCCCATTCCAAAATCTTAAGGCAGGTTGGACATTAGAAAGTATGCTGGAGAAGCCAAGAAAATGGTTAATACCGCAGCCCACTTTGAGAGCCCACATGCACAACCTAAGTACCTGTAGCAAATTACAGTAGGGATCTATGAGGAGACACAAACACTCCTTAAAAGCAAAAATGTCCTCTAAAGTACCACAATCTGCACACAGTGGACTGTTCAGTGAAATTAGATTCTTCATTGCCATCATCACTACCACAGTTTCTGTAAGTCATATGGAAAAATAGTCATTTTATTAGGAAAGCATCCCCTATTTCACTCTGAGTAACTGTTTATATACTTGCTCTTTAATCACTACAATCCTGAGAAGGTTGACATTTCATGCTAGCTCAGAGGACCTGAAGGAAAAGAGACGTGAGCTGCACTGAAGGGCTTCAGCTGGAAGAGCACTCAGGCAGTGCCAGCACCCCAGCTGCTGCCTCAAGAAAAAGGCATCAGGAACCCATCTTCAGCACTTTGGGCACTCAGGACTTTCATGCATAAAAAAGCCAGGAAACTTCAGTCAGAGTGCTTGTTTCTATGAGCTCTTCTGGCTCTAGGGTACCAGCACACCACTTGCCTTGTGCCTCTAGGCACGGTGGTTTTGTCTGTACTGTGAATTAAACAATCTGGGGATATTGTCTGCCCTCAAAGCATTATCCAGGTCTACACATTTAGACCCTCTCCAGTCTCTATTTCCCTCGAAACACAATAGTCTTCTCCATAAAACATCCTGGAGAGTGTCTGATCTACATTTATTCACCAAACAAAACTGGGACAGATGCTGTAGGGGGCAAAACCATGTCAAGGAGCCTGATAACAGTACATTGAACTATTAAATGGAGCTTAAGTCTGTATATTGTCCAATCCTATTAATACAACCAATGTTTCTGGAGTTTCTGACACAAATCAAATATTTCAGAGGGATAGACTCCATATTTTAGTCTTAGTCTATCAGTGTGTACAGCAGACCTGGATGTGCTATATCCAGGGCAACTGAGTGGGTTTCTTGACTTTTCTTAGAGGCTCTCCAGTCCACTCCATTGTCCAGTTGCCTGATTGTGATCTAGGAAACACAAAACCAAGTGTTGGATAAGACCTGGTAGCCAGACTCATCAGCGGGTGCTTTGCGACTGAATCAAGGCTTCCTGACTCCAGATTTCTATGGATGATTCTCTATGCAGCCATTTGTACAAATTACAATTTAGGACTTTCGCTACATCAAAAATTAGAGTGTATACAATACACAGAGTGAGCTGGGGTCCTGGCATTCTACCTCCATGTTCTCCACCCCTCTACTGGTTGAGAGAAGGCCAAGCTGAAACAGTTTTCATTGCTCCATTTCCACAAATGTTTTTCATTACTTAAGGCCTCTGGACTGTTTAGTAGATAGAATTGGACAGAAAAAAATGCGGAAAGACATACAAATATAATAATCAAGCCTAACCTTTGATCTTGGTTGATCTGATAAAGCCCTGGCACAAGGCCTTCAAAAACAACTCAGTATAGCACTCTGGAAGGATTATGCTAAACAAGTGATAAAAGCACAGGCTTTATGTTCATTGGCACTTTACAGACACTGACCCATTCATGTGCTGATTTCAGACAAAAAACATTGACTTTTTTCCTCCTGAATGAATTCCACTGGTCATTTTCCTATCTCCCATCATATAATTATAACTTCACTTACATTACATATGGTGGGGGATCTTTGTTTCTCTGCACTATTCTCTAGACAATCCATCAGATTATGTTGGGACTTTACAACCAGAAAACATGTGGAAACAGGACTTTCGACTTATCAAGTCAAAACTACTCCACTGAGAGCTTGTGCACAAGTGCCATGTGCCAGTCCTCCTGGGCACTTCTCAGCCAGATAAAACAGGCACTCTATAAAAACAAGTTCTTTGCAGTCTTAAGAAGATTGCTACCCATAATTCAGCTTTAGGCTTTATTCAAGTCTTCTACGTTTGGCTTCTGACAATTAGGAGAAAATATGCCATGACTTGCTGGCTGAAAATAGCTTTCAGGACCAGGGAGTCCTGCCCCTTCTTTTCTGTGGGAACTGGGCTAAAGTTATTGTGTTGTTGTACATTAATGCTGACTTATGATATGACAGAATTGCTGGTCATGAAACTAATCTGATATTTATACTCAGCATTGCCATCATCACTATACTTTGTGAGCCATCTGTCAAAAACTATTAGCGATGATACCTTTTATCTTTCCTCCTGAGGGACACAATCCACGCAGGAGACATCTTCCTTCGTCTTCCCCTTCTCCAGGCTAATTACTATAGCTCTTAAAAAAATTTGAATATCCTTGGGATGTCCAAACCAGCATGGTTTTATTGCTATGTTTTCTGACTGTATTCCAGGTCCTGTTAAACAGCTATTTAAGAAAACCACACAGAGATTTGCCCCAGGGCTGAATAGCTATGAGTGGCAAGTGCCTAGGACAGTGAGCACCCCCAGTGTTTTGGAACTTCACCCTTGAACAACTGCAGGATCCAGAAAAACTAGGAAAATATTGGAAAAAGGATGCTGTCAGCCTGGCATTCCAGAGAGACACAATTCACTGCAGTGTGCTTGGTCCTGGCCCAAACCAAGGCAAGGCTACTGAGCCCATTCAGTATCCTGAAGGGAAAAATAATCTCCCGGGACCTGATGACAAAAGGACAGGTTTTGTGGTTCCTCCAACCCCAGTGACAGGCCCTGCAGCTGAAACAGAGAAACAGCTTGTGCTGGTATCAGTTGCCCATTTTCATCAGAAGAAATGGACATGAAAGAGCTTGTTTAGTAAAGGAGAACAAAGTAGATCCATCAAAAGAACAGGAGGAAGAAGCAGAACAAGAGGAAACCACTCAATCTCTACCCCTGAGTGAGCTCTGGGATATGCAAAAAGATCTCAGCTGTCATCCAGCTGAGCATGTTATCACCTGGGTTCTCCAGCACTGGGGTAACAGGGCTAGTAGCCTGGAATTAGAGGGCAGGGAAGCCAAGCAGCTGGGATTGCTTGGGTAAGAAGCAGCCAAGATTCTAGGGAAGGGGACCTTGACAAGGCAATTGGAAAGGGCCACAAGTCCTCAGCTTCTGGAGGTGACTGCTGTGAAGCATGAAGGAAAGACATCCCTTCAAGGAAGATGTTACGTGTCACATAGGCAACTGGGCCACCACAGAGAGAGGTATCTAGTACCTGAGGGGAATTTGCTGTGCTAGAGACTGTTTATTATGACCCAAACAACATAGAGTCACCCACAGATCCAGAAGTCCAATACACATGACTCACG